>NC_056610.1:18719295-19022628 GCF_018340385.1 Cyprinus carpio
TCTGACTGGTGATCTACCGAGTGCCAGCAGAACAGCTTAGACCAGCTTGTTGTCTGAGCCAGTGACTTATGCCTGAATTGAACTGAGAGCCTGAAAGGTTTATGGTAGGAAATCAGATGACCTCCACCAATCATCTCAGCATGTGAATAGTTATTTCCTCCATCCTTTATTGCCATCACAATCCAATTGATAGATTATCATCACTCCTGCTTCCTTTTCTCCCTTCTCTACTGCTCGTTTCAGGTTGTCTTTAATTCATGTTACCTTCATCTGTCCTCTTTCCATTTTTGTGAAGACCTTCACTTGCTGACCGGTCTTATAATTGTCTCCCCTCTATCCGCTTTAGTAGATCACTTAGACAGTTTTATAATTACAGATCTGTGTGGCAGTACAGCTCATACATTGAAATGACTTCATATGTGGCTCATGACCTCATTTGTCATCACATGACTTACAATCATTCAGATAAATGCACCAGCTTGCCATTTACATGCAGGTTACTATTACATATCAGCTCAGCCAGCCTGAGTACTTGCACAGTTCTTTCTATTTTTATAATTTATACTGCCCTACACCGATCTAAGACCCAAAAAGGTTACAGCCTGATGTCATAGATTTTTTTAAAGGGACAGTTCACTCAAAAATCTGTCATTTACATCCCCGCATTTCGTTCCAAATCTGTAAGACTTATTTTCTTCTTCAAAATACAAAAGAAAGGTGGAAACCAAACAGTTCTAATGATTATTAGCTTACATCGAGAGTAAAAAAATAAATAAAATACTGAGACACTTTATTTATATTCCACACAGAGAAGAAATTCAAAAATTTGGAAAAAAAAATAAAAAAAAAACACATTCACACTCTAGTTCTATAAAAAAAAAAAAAAAATCTACAATATGTACTGATGCTTTTTAAAGAACCCAGAAACCAATATTCTGATCTTAAAAACCTATAATAAAACATTAAGTTCCTTTAATCTTTAAAAAACCTTATAGCCAGCTCACGTACCATGCAAAATGCTTCTTATTAAAAATCCTAAGAACCATTATTGTATCTTTCTGTCCCCTTCCATTTAACAGACTTTAAATTCTCATGCAAAATTTGCTGTACTCACCTTTTTTAGTTTCTCAGCTCAGTCTTGAGTCCGGTTGTGAACGGTAAAGGTGTGCTGGTTGTGAGGATGTGCAGATTCTGTGCCTGTCTCCCTCTCTCTATGTTCTCACTCTCTCTCTTTCTCTATTTTTTATTACTCTGTCGCTCTCATTTACCCTCTCGTGGGCAGGATGTTCTCCAGTTTTCAGCGAGGAAAGAGAGCATTTCTTGTCTGCATGCCAACCGTAGGGATGATGTGGGTGAGCACATGGCATTAGCACGACTTGGTCTATGCCACACTCGACCCTGTGGGCACTGAACCAAAAATGGAGTTTATAGGATATTTCTCATATTAAAAACAGTCCGATCATCAGCTGTGTGACATTTGTTGACCATTTTATCTTATGATCTGCAGTGTTTCAAAGGGAAAAAGAAATAAAATATGATAATCTTGAGGTTAGTAATCTGCTTACATCCACTGGAATTTTGTAAGAACAGAGTGCTGAGAGATGGTTGCTAAAAGTGGCGAGGAAGGATGAGCTATTTAGTAAATATTTTATATAGATGTCATTTTCAATTATGCACCTAACTCTTTTCTTTCCTTTTATAACAGGCGACACACATCCTGAATAAATAAACAATAAACCGGAATCAGCGGCACTCAGGGTGACCAAAGAACTGAACTGGCCAATCAGGATTCATCAGGGAAGATGATGAAGAAACCACTCCCACATCCACCTTCAGTGACGAGAGGCAAGTGGGATTTTGCATCAGCGTAAACAAACAACCTCTTCTCTTTTTTAATATTCATCCCTGGACATGTCTATTTTACTAACTTCCCCTGAGAGGTTTTTCTCCATTATCATTTCCTTCTCTTTACTCGTATAATTTTTATTGTCTGCATTAAAGCTGAACCATGTGCTGAAAGACTGTCAGTGTCATAGTTCCTTTGACAGCAAGTAATGCCAAAGGAAAAGGAATTTGCTTATGGAGAGAATTAAATGAATAAAACATTGGTAAATAAAGAGGTGAGGAAATGAGGGCTGTGGGATTTTAGTACCAGTGCGCTGGAAGTTTGAGATGTGAATAGTATGAGTGCAGCAGAGCTCTACCTTGGGCACACTATTGATACATTCATTAGTGCTGCATAGAAGATGCATGCACAGTATGCCTCATTTATTTCTCTCTCCAGTGAACAATTTAATTGACTGACACAGAGAAAAGTTTAAATTTCAGAACATGCACGTGAACTGCAATTTCTCTCCTATTAGCAATTTGATTTTAATATAGAGAGATATAAATATACACATGCATAGGAAGCCCATTATAAAGAGATATATTACATAAAAAACATATACCACAAAACAACAACAAAACATTTATTTATGTGTGTATGTATATAGGAAATTAATGATGCCCTTTGTATATAATTTATATACTTGGCAATGGGTATCCTTTGTTTTTCCTTGCAATCACTTTCTAAATTACTTATTAATTAAATACTCATCAACTCAATTATGTGTTTATAATCTGTTTTTTTTTTTAATGTAGTGCAACCACCTGCATACTAATGAACATCCACCCCCACCCCCACCCCCGCCATCAAGCATACCAGCTTCATTTACTTGTTTTTCTGCCCTGTACACATCTGTATTCTCCACATACTAGCTGTTTCCTATCTTTTAGGCTGTACGCTACAGGTCAGGTCACTGGAGTAAGAGACAGCAGCCTGGCAACCACAAGTCAAACTTAAAAGAACATAATCTTATCCATTTTGTTGACAGTTTAATCTATTATTTTCTCCCTGGTGAAATACCGCAATTCGTCAGGACTCTCTCTTGCGCTGTTTCAGTTCCTAGCAAATCCTTTCCATTTGTAATGGTTTATGTTGCATTACCCATGACTAATGACTAATGCTAAAAAACCCAATAGCAGTATAATGAGGCAGTGTACTGCTTCCCTAGCACTTGTAATGTGGTCTTGGGTTTGTTAACACCCTCTATTTTTGGCTTAGCTATGTTATTCACTTATATCATGTACATAACACCTGGAATTTTTAACCTTGCTCTTGTTAAAAGCCAATAACATTCAGATTTTTATTAGATGTGCACGTTTGTTGTCATTAATCGTTTAAATACTGATGCATTTTTAACTTATGTTTTATATACTAAGCTACTGTATTAGAAATTAAAGGTTAGTGATTATATAGTAATCATGAAAATAATAAACAATAATATGACAGTGATATTAGTTGCTGTGTATGAAAATCACTTTAATTTGAGTTAATTTGTCTTATTTTCAGTCACGTTGCATATCTAATGTAAATTACTATCATAGGTGTAATGAGGGAAGAGGGCTCAGAGACAGCCCAGTAGCATGAATCTGTTTGACATCTCCAGTAGGAGAAGCACAGCATTTATTTCCATAGGAAAGTCCTTTTCAGCCCCACTGTGGAGGCATGTTGGTATTTGCTGATGAATGCTGTATGTGGGGGCCACATCTTACCTTAGGCTAAGTAAGTGCACTAGAGTGAGGATACCAGCCTGATCAGCATGCATCAGTGCATACATGCTTCTGGACTCATGACGTTGTTGGATAATTTAAAGGTCAACGGGCATGGGTAAAGACGTAACATGTAAGGAGGTGTCTTTAATAAGTGTAAAATTATATTTTCATCGATATGTTCTATATTTGTAGCTATTTTTTGATTATTATATGTAGTAAAAGCAATAAATGGTCAGCATTTTGCCATTCAGATAGTTTTCGCACAGTACTGTGTTAAATAGCAAATTACAATGGATAAGAGTTTCTAAAATTTTGCTCCCTTTTAGTCAATATGGTAGACTTTCTCCTGGTGGCTTGATAGGTTAATTTAATTAAAATTCTTTGGAGCTCCCTATAAAATAACAAGAGATTGTTTGAAACAGGAAGTTTTTATCCAACAGTATGATAATGCAAATGAGAATTTAGCTGACACACATTTATGCACCATTTATTCACATATTCATATAATTAAAATGATGATAATAATAATAATAATAATAATTTAGTCAGGAAATACTTAAACCCTAACTAAGTCTCTTTCCCACTTTGTTTGACTTACACTGCACTCTTTTAACCACTAGGGGGAGCAGTAGATATACAACCAGAACATCACACGGACTGCTTTATGTCTCACTTCAAACCAGCTGCAGTGAGACCAGATCAGATGATTAGATGAATATCAGGGTTTGAAGTCCCAACATCAACCATAAGCCTGATACTCAAGGATGTGGTGAGGCATCTGTGGGACATTGTATTTGCTTATGAAACATCTCAACTGTTAGCTGTTGAAACTAATAAACAACAGCCATGATGTTTGAAACCTGCAGCCAGCAGAGTTGGGGCCAAATGCCTCTTAACACTCAAGAAGTTTTGTTTTTTGTCATGTTGACATGTCAAATATTCTAGGGGGAAATAACACAGAACAGTCCATTACACTAAAGTGTTTGTTGTCTCTCAACACTATTTTCACTAAATATTCTATATAAGCCGTGGTACATGCCAGTTCATTTAGAGTGCTGTGCTCCCCAGATATACAGAGGCTAGTATCATCTGGAACAATCCTAAAAAATGGATGATTTCACGTTGGGATGGAATTTGATTTTGGACCATAGACATGGAATAATTGCTTTCTTCTGCTTACATTTTTCTTCCTCTTGATGAACATTTTGTTTGAATGCACTCAATGGATCATGGCTATTTTCTCCAGTCATATGGACTCCTTTTCCTTTAAGGACCAAGAAGATGAAAATGGTACCATTCCTTGGCATGTGTTTTTTAAAAGGCTATTGTTTTGTTTTGTTTTTTCCCCGATTTAGTAAGTGTTCGGATAATATGGATTGCTTGTCTTTCTTAGAATGATTGTCTGGGTAAATTCCTGGAACAGCGATTCAGTTTGAATCAAAGTAGTTGAACTGAATCAAATATGTACAATTTAAACTAAATATTGGTAAATGTTTCAAAATTTAGTCTATTTTATTTTTTATTAAATACATAATAAAATATGTGTCCTATGTTTTTTATCAAACTTTTGCATGTTCCACCTTTAGATGTTGTAATATTTTAAATATAATTTTCTGTGTGTGTGTGTGTGTGTGAGAGAGAGAGAGAGAGAGAGAGAGAGAGAGAGAGAGAGAGAGAGAGAGAGAGAGAGAGAGAGAGAGAGCAAATAAAAAAATGAGTATTTAATTGGCATTCAAACTCAGTCTGGTCAAAAGTACGTTTATGTGACTTTGTAGGGGAAGGTTAGCTGTGTACGTGTGCCAATAATTCAAGGTTAGCCTCTTTATCCTTTGTCTCCTAGCATGCGTCTGAAGTGTGTAAGACTATTTACACACAACAATAACCTGGAACTGGATGGTCTTTCTTCTGCCTGATTCAGTGAATCAGAGTTTCATCTCTCTGCCTGACATCTTGACGTTGAGTTTACTAAACATTGCTAATCAGTCAATAATGTTTAGCTAATAACAGTGCAGCGCGTGGTTGCTGTTTTGGTTTTGGCGTTGAAGAAGTTGGCAGCAGGGTGCATTGTCCTTTAGGGGGAGTTAGTCTCATACAGTGTTCCCCGTTTAAAATACAATGTATTAACACAGAAAAATCAACAGCCTTAAAGCTTGAAGCTTATCAGTTCTGTCATCACCTTTTAACAGTTCGATTTCAGTTCATAGGCCCCTTCCCCCGAAACACATCATAGTCCTGATGGATTTGTTCATGTCTGTTTAGAGTTTACTCTGTCAACACTGCACAGAACCAGCTGGAATGCACCCGACATAACCCCCTCCCACACTAACACTAAAAAATAATACTATGAATTTTACCCTATTTTTAGTTGTTCTAAGGATTCATCATGGCTTAAAAATGAATAAGCATATTTGGTTCAATCAGGATTGAACTAAATCCTAAGGCTTAGAGTGATAACCCTTACAAAAGTTTATACCATCTTCAACATTTTCAAATCCCTTGATGGAAAGAGAGATGTCTTTCTTTCTTTTATTTTCCTTCTTTCTTTCTTTCTTTCTTTCTTAAAAACTACATCAATTTTCTAAAATATTATTACAATTTAAAGTAACTACAAAAATGACAGCAATGTTGTAAAATATTATTACAATTTAAAGTTACTATTTTACGTTTTAATATGTTTAAAAATGTAATTTATTCCTGTGATGCAAAGCTGAATTTTCAGCAGTCATTATTCCCGTCTTCAGTGTCACGTCCTTCAGAAATCATTCTAATTTGTTAATTTGGTGCTCAAGAAAAAACAAACTGTTAAAAACTTGTGTAACATCATCAGTGTTTCTTCTGTCACTTTTAATCAATCTTTAACCCCCCTTTACCTTTTTTTTTAATCAAATATTATTGAACTTTTGGATATTTTAAATAACAATAAATGTCAGACCCTCTGCAATAACACTGTGGACCAGTTGCCAACCACAACTTTGTATTTTTCTTGGAAGTCAGTAAAGGGCCCCACTACTGACTGTTATTGGCTGGTAGTATGTCATAGAATCTGTTCCTGGAATACAGAAACAGCATTTCGAACACATTGTTCTTGCAGATTCCGTTTGAAGGACAGGTGTGTGCCACACAACAGGCAGCAGGTGTAACAGAAGATTTATAGATTTTAATCACATTATACTGTTGAGAAATAATTCTGCCCCGAGGCTACATGAAAGAGTGTGGTTGATGAGTGGATATTGAGTGTAGATCTAGTGAAATACGTCAACAGAAAGCAAATTAGTCAAACACAAATGTACATTTGTGATAATCAGTGATTACTGACCTGTTGCTGTAACAAATCAGAGGCAATATGCACCTGTGTGAAACAGATTTTCACAGTTTTGGTTCATTAATTGTGGTCTCACCTGTCTGCCTACATCCTTTCGTAATTTATTATTTTTCTGTATAGCTGTAGGCCAAATCTGATCAAAAACAACAACAACAAAAGTGTCTTTGTCTCTGTTACAGTATATCCTTTGAATGAATTTCCCCCCCTTTTTTTAATCAAATAACTAATCAGCTTACTGTGAAATTTATGGGAGGAGAACGCAGCTTTAAATATAATATTCAAATCAGAGGTGCATATCACGGGACAGATATTTTTTATTTGTAAATTACTTTGTGTCTGCTAAACAAATAAATATAAATGCAGACAGCTGACTGTAGCCACAGAAGACCTTTTTATGTATATATAAAAGCCTAAACAGAACGATTTTCTACGGACTTTAATTTATATTTTAAGGTGTATTTCAATTTCCAGAGAGACATCAGTAATTGTTAATTGCTGTCTGGGTCCAAAACATCATACAGTCTCCATACATATAGTCCAAAAAGAAACCTCGGAGCATTTCCAAATGGTAAAATAAGCAGTTAGTAATTTGCATCATTACATCAGTGAGAGGGTGTAGAGTTTTCAACCAAAAGCCAGCTTTCCTTAAATTTGCTTTATTGTTAGGTTTTGTAAGACTGAGTGTTCCTTGTGTTTCTTTTGGCACATTTAAAGCAGACGGTACAAAGTAGAACATGTTCTTCTTCCCTACTTTCACGTGCCACTGCTGGTTGACTGGCATGGAAATGCATAAGACATGCCACGGAATCTATGCACTGCTGCATAAAAACAGTAGCAAAATAAGCAGGGATATATGTCATATGCAAATATACCATTAGCAGAATACATACCTTTCTGTTACAATAAATTTCATTGTCTGCTGTTAATATGCGTGTGAATAATGTTTGTCTTTCTCTTTCTCTTTTAAACATTTATGGTTCACAGGCCAACAGAAATGATCATAACTCATCTCACAGATAAATGCAATAGTGCAAATGATCCTTTGGTGTGTTGAATAATGTGTGTGTTTTGCATGTTAAATTAACAAAGGAATGGCCTTAGTAATAAATCCACATATTCTGTACTATATCTATTTCTTCATCTGAAGAGGAAATTCCCTTGGGCAAGCATTTGCTTGAGGGCTCATTCTCTACACTGAATTAAAGCTTCTGCTCGCACACATGAAACAGAATGTAGGAGCGAAAATCATGGAACTCAGATTTGATTAATTCTTAAAAAATGGAATTCCGTGATCTCCTGGGGTGTGTTATGAGCTGTTATGCAAAACAGTTGTTATATGATCTGAGCAAGCAGGTCTGATGGTAACTTCTACACTGCTTAAAGGTTCCCTGCCTGACACATTAAACAAATCTTTGAGCGAGAAATCATGGAACTCAGATTTGATTACTGTCTTAAAAATGGACCTCGTGAATTCGTTCCGTGACCGGGATCACTGTTATGAGCTATACTGATTTTTCAAAACATTTGTTATGCTTGGTGACCATGTAAAACAACCTGGTGAAAGGTTCCAAACAAGTTCTCCAAAGACTGTAGAAAACATTTTTTTTTCTGGCAGGATTTTTACTGATACACCATGTCGGACCTTAACTGGTGAAAGTACAAACAAACATGCATACACTCATGTGCTCTTAGAAAATTTTAAATGGATTATCTTGAAAGTACCATATACACTGCTGCTCTAGAAAATGCTCTAGGCCATAGACTCCACTAACAGAATGTCAAGAAACTGTTCAGTTTGTCTGAATCAAAGAATTTTCTATGAAATTAAATTAAAATTTCTTATGTTAAACATGCATTGTAATCATCTACAAAGAGAGTATTTGTACACTTAAGGAAAAATAAGACACCTAAATTGTATTAAACCCTAGGTAGTTTAATTATAGGCATATTTAAATTTCTTTACTTATTTTCATTTTTTAATTATATCTTCAAGAAACTGCTAAAAATACATCTCTTCAATCTACACTTGACCCTCGAACACAAGCACTAAAAAACTTGACCTTAATACTTGCACTCTCTATTCTATTTCTATTTTACTACTTGTTTTATTTTTTATTAAAAAAGCACCGTCTAACACTAGCATTCTCTATTGTTTTTCTGTTCCATCTGCTTGTTTTCTTTTTATGTATTATTTAAAAAACTAAATGTGTACTGCATTACACCAACCTAGACTTTTCACAGCATTTACATATTATTACTCTTTTGTTAGTTTGCTTCTGTTGTCCTCAATTGTAAGTCGCTTTGGATAAAAGTGTCTGCTAAATGACTAAATGTAAATGTAAATACTGTATCTGTGCAAAAAGGAAATTAAGGTTGTTACAGTTTTATCACAATACCAAAATACCAGTAAATTTTCAGTTCTCCATACCATGATCAAAATGGCATGACAAAACAATAAAAAAAATAAAAAATTGGAACACACTTAACAAATTAAGTTTTTATTTAATTATTTAAAAATAAAAATGTATTTAAATTATTATTAATTCTAATTAAAGCACATAGTCTTTCAAAAAAAAAAAAATTAAATAAACAAACAATTTCAACATATTATCCGTTGCAATCTCTACAATAGTGGTTATCACTATATCAATGTCAATCATTGCAATTTCGTGAATTACGTGACTCACAGAAAGATAATTTAGTAGATTGCCTCCAGTGTTGAAATGTAGTTGTCATCGCCAAAACTTGGCAGAGCATAAGTTGACTGTTGGTTCTTTTAGCAGCATGGAAAACAAAACATTTATTCAAATCATGAATGGGATATATACAGAAAGCTTGCAAAATCACTTCCTATATAATCATTCACTCACTGTGTTTCAGCATGACTGCAAAAACTCGTTATAATTTGGCACTGACCTCAGTAGAGATATAGTAAATCACGGTATGTTTATATTTGACGACCAGAATGTTTATATTACATATATATAAATAGTATATTTATTGTTTTAGAATTTCAAACCTACAAATCTATGAATTGTTTTGAAACGCATATATATCCAAATGCTTTTTGAAGCCACATATTTTAAGAATAATGAAATTCCCATCATCTCAGTGTCTACACATGAATGTAACGGAAATCATAAAGCAGAACATGATGGAATCTGTTTACTATCAATCACCGTCTGGCTGTATCAATTTTCTGTTAACTAAACAAAAATATCAAGCTCTTATCTCGAGCAGCTAATGTGCTGTCTTACAACATATTATCTCTCATGTCATCATCACATGAATACAAATGCTGACAAATTTTAAGTATAATTGAAGCACTGCCAAAAACCATGGGCTCAGCAGTAGCCTACATACGAAGTGAAAGTCTCAAGAGAAAAAAGGGAGGAGTGATGACAGTTAGAGTGACCTGGTGAAACTAGTTCTTTCAAGGTCATCTTCTTCCCCCACTGGACACTCTAAATCTGAGATAAAGTTTGATTTTAATAAAATTAAAAGGGATTTGTTTTTAAAATAACATTATTTAACTGAATAACATAAGTCAGTTTTATTTTAAATATATTTTATTAAAAAAGAAGCAATATACACCCTTAAAGACCTCATAGTAAAATAAAATAATAAAAAAACACTCCAACATTCACACATACCCAAATTTACAACAATACATAAAACACATAAAATACAAAGACTTACAATATCATATGACAATATCAGCATACAGCAGAAGAAAATCTGCTTCACCGTATGTATTTTCACTAGAGTTTTTCTGCCCACATAAGAAGTGATTCATCTATTCTGTTTCATTGCAGGTGCTTGAATTCAGTGTCAGTAATATGAGATAAGTAAGAATTAGATATGTGCGTAAAATGGCTTGGTGTCAGCAGCTGACCCCAGGTCAGAGCTGCTGGTAACAGGGGCCTTTGCTAGAGTCAGCCTGTCATATCTCATGCTGACTAGGCCATTCCTGTGGGAATTCATTCGTATCTTGTGCCCACAGAACTCAAAGGAGTTCAGTTAGGCCAAAAGCAGTGTATAGTTTCAGGAAAACAACAGTTTTTTTCTTGCCCCCAGAGTCTGTGGCGTGAATGGATCATTCTGTTTTTTCTGTTTTGGCTGTCACCCGCTTTCCTTTCCTATACCTCTGTGCCCTCCCGAGGGTAAAGAATGCCTGTCGAGCTCAAACCAGGGTAGAAATGCCCATTAAACTGACTGAGAGCAGGCCCGCTGTAGCCTAAAGCAGAATGGGAGGGTGATGGGGAAATGGCGGGAGGTGGGGGCAGAGTTGATGCCCACTCGGACACCGTGGAGCTGGGGGAGTAAGTGCCAAACCCTGTGGGTTGTGAAGCTCTCTGTGCTCCGTCCACAGGCAGACTGAGTGCAAAGGGACGACTCAGGGGATCTCCTTCCATGTCGAGAGAACCAGCTACACCAGACATCTCAGTCAGGAAGTTGCTCAAGCATGGTGACGGACCCATGGATGTGGGTGAAGGACCCTTTTCAGGCGAAGTGGAAATGTCAACAGCTTGATTTTTTGGGCTGCCCCTGCCATTGCTGTCTCCTGACTCGGAGCTCAGATTCCCTCCAGAACTGCTCTTCTCTGGGATACTGTCAGACTTTCTCTTCCTCTTGCGTCTGAAGTTGCCGTTGTCAAACATTTTTTCACAATTCGGATCTAAGGTCCAGTAATTTCCCTTACCTTTAAAATGAGAGATAAATTGCACATTAAATACAGTTAGATTATCAAAAAAAAAAAAAAATCTAGTTATTATATAGTATTATTAATTATTTATTAAAATGATAAAAATAAAAATAATTTATTGAAATATATTACTAATGAAATCTAATATTAAAATGAATAAAAATTATAAATATAACTTTTATATTTATATAAATAATGTTTAACTATGAATTACTGTGTAATGTGTATAAAGTTTATAATTAAAACTATATAATTTTAGGTGTAAAGAGTTTTTACTTGATTTAATAAATGAGAATCAAAGAGACAAAAATACTGACCTGGATCATCTTCATCTCGTGGAACCTTTTTGAAACAGTCGTTTAGTGAGAGGTTGTGACGAATAGAGTTTTGCCATCCTGCTTTGCTCTTGTTATAAAAAGGGAAGTTGTCTGCAACGTACTGATAAATCTGACTTAGAGTGAGGCGGCGATCTGGGGCACCATGTATGGCCATGGCAATAAGAGCTGAGTATGAATAAGGTGGCCTGACCAGCTTCATAAGATCCTCCTGAGAAGGCATGGAGAACCAGCTCAGTTCACCACCAGGACCACCTGGTACCCCAGGTCCCAAATAGGGCCTTTGTATGCCATAGTGCTGGGGAACAAAAGGAGGTCCTGCAGGGCCAGGCGTTCCACCCAGATAAGGAGTGCTGTTCATACCTGGGCTGTTAAACCACAGGTAGGGGTTAGGCGATGAGGCGGCGTAGTCTCCGAGTTCGTACGAGGAAGGATTTGTTCGCTGTGGACTCGGCAGTGATGGTGGTGGATAATAGCTCTCGCTGTACAGACTCAATTCTGGAGGCTCCTGTCCCAAGCTTGGGAACTGAGGGCCACATCTCGTCGGAGACTGACCTTGAGATTCATAGGATGTCATTGTTCAGTGATCCTGATGTGTTCCACTTGGAAAGTCTTCCTCTATCCTTCTCTTCCCCTCTAATAACCTGTACTTCTTTTTTTTACCTTATGGTCCAGGAATATTTTCAGGAACTCTAAGATGTTTCCAGCTGAAGTTGTCCTGTGTGTGTCCTCTCTTAGTGCTATTGAGCTCACTTCTGCTGCTTCAACATCATCATCTGTTGCACCTGTTTTATTTATGCATATGTAGCACCGCCTAAGTCCCACCTTGTTAAAACCTTCCACGTGTTTTGGCTCTCCCTGACACAGCCCTCATAACCACAGACCCACCCACCCATCCACAAACCACCAGCACCACCATCACCTGAAGGCATTCACAGGGTTTAGCCTGACACACTGGAATTTTCTGTTACAACCACCTAAAACTCATGAAAACATATTTGAAACCATTTTTTTAACATAACTTTAACATCTCAAAATATTTTATGAACAACAAACACTTACTTATTGACGGAAAAGTTTCAGTTCCAGCTTTTATTTGTAAGTAGAATGTTGTTTACATTCTTCTCATTCGACCGTTCTGTTTCGAACCACCACCATCAAATCATTTCCCGTATTACGGAGCCCGGGAGTACGGAGCCCGGGAGGTCACCTGTAGGAGAAAAAAAAATAAAAAATACAATCCGTGGCGACAGTTTTGCAATCCGTCCCCTCAGTTTGTAAACCGTACTCACAAATTCTTAAACTGTTCCCTCGGTTTAACAAATCGTGCCCACGGATTAATAAACCGCACGAATTTCAAATCCGTGCGCACCTTCGGTTTTTGAATCCGTAGCCACAAATTCATAATCCGTGCATGCTTGCGCAATCCGTTCCCTCGGATTTGTAAACTCACGGATTTGTGGCCCCGCCCCCACCGGCAGATTCAATTGTGTTTATTAAACATAATTTTTCATAGTAGCTAGCCTATGAGACCATGATCCGCACTCACAAAATAGTCTTCTTTTTAGCGTGTATTTAATCACCAATAGGATAAGACACAGCCGCCTGTGTTTTATTGAATATTATTATGTGGAATAGGCCTACAGCAAAGTGTCTTAAGTGATTCTCTATCAATTGTAGTACGAGGTGGAATACAACGATTTAATAAGAAAGATGTGCATCAAAATCTTGTTTAATTTGTGATAATCTTAGCACTTGATTATTATTGTATAATAAGTCTGGCATTGTGACTGACTGTATTTTGTTCCTCTTTTGTAAGTCGTTTTGGAAAAAAGCTTCTTATGCATTACCTGTATAATAATAATATATAATAATAATAATAAAAATTATAGTTTTATTATTATTATTTTAATTTATAGGCTAAATAAATGGAAGTAAAATGTTTGCCATAAAATAATGAATGAATGCTTTATTTTTAAATAACCTTTTACAGTTTTGGAAATGTGTTTGTGTACTATTCTTTCTCAACATGAAGACCTATTTAGGTGATTTTATTATACTAAGCTTTTCCTCCAGAGTTAGAGGCATGCTTCACTGTTAATGTTATTATTAAATAACTAGGCCTATTATAACATTGCATTCAGTTAGAGAGCAATGGAATGATGACATAGCCGGTACATTATTTGTTTTGTATTGCTTTTTACATTCTTCTCTCGAAACTCTATAATTTTTTTTATTTTTTTTTTTAGAAAATTCAAGAAATTTTCTAGTCTTCTTTTCAGCGTTTAATTTAGGCTATCAAACACAGGCGGCGGTGTCTTATCCTATTGGTAATTTGATTAATTAAAAAGAAGACTATTTTGTGAGTGCGGATCATGGTCTCATAGGCTACTATAAAAAATTATGTTTAATAAATACAATACAATGCATTCCGCACCTAAACAGTTGGCGCTATTAATCTGCCTGTGGGGGCGGGGCCATAAATCCGTGAGTTTACAAACGCAAGGGAACGGATTATGAATTTGTGGATAGGATTCAAAACCTAAGGTACGGTTTACAAAATCTGAGCGCACATTAGAAAATCGTGGGTACGGTTTGTTAATCTGTGGGCACAATTTGTTAAACCGAGGGAACAGTTTAAGAATTCGTGAGTACAGTTTATAAACTGAGGAGATGGATTGCAAAGCCGTCGGCACGAATTGTTTGTTGTTGTTGTTGGTGTTGTTTCTCCGACAGGCTCCGTACTACGAAAATGTTGGTTGTAATTAATTAAAGCATGCACTTTTTTTTTTTTTGTAGCTATTAGTGCTTAATATAAGTGCAAACTGTATTGCATTGTATTATTATATAACATATATTTATATGTGTTCATTTATTCATTTATTTAGCTGGCCACGCCGAGACGTCAGAGATGACATCATGATGTCAAAGAATCGATTAATCGTTTTATTAATATTTTCTTAGAAACGAACACTTTTAAAGAACCGATTCGTGTAAATAAATCGAATGTCCCATTAATACAATCACGCTGATACTTTAAAAGAGAGCGAAATTTATAGGCGATTGTATTTGAGCGTGCACGTGTTAGAACCGTTAAAATACGTGCCGCGTGCCTTGCTCTGTCAGACTCAGCAGTAGCAATAAAAAATAAAACATTAAAAATTGTCTGCAGTTCGCTACTTTCTCAAGGTAATTTGCTTAAGTTATCAGTTTCGGTTCACACTACATGTATATTCATTTTATTGGAGTAATTTAATGCAATGTCTCTTTGGCCTGAGGTAACGTTACATTTGAATGACAGAAAACGGATGAACGAAAAACGAGTAGAATTGATTAGCCTATGTACGTTTAAAACTTGGTCTTATTTATTTCATCGTGTAAATTTAACTAATTTAAGATTAAGAAACCACAATCCAGCGGGAGTTACGGAGTTTGTTGGTTTTTAGATGTCTGACGATATTTTGAGTGTCCAGTCATGTGAGGACTTCAGTCGTGAGAGGTTACAACTGAATCAACATTTGGAGAAGATGACTGAACAAATGGAGAATGTTTCAGGTATATAGCAAACAAATACTGCTTTGAATATAATAATAATAATGCTGTGAATGAAAAATCGACTGTGCCAGTAATCATTTTTTTTTGTCCTAGTGAAGTTGTCTTGGATGGCCTATGATATGGTTGTGCTCCGAACCAGTCCAGATCTCGCTGAATCCCTCAAGTGCCTGGAGAATGAGTTCCTTAAGTGCAAAGCTGTCATTTGTGGTCCCACAGATGGACAAGATAAAAAATCTCATCCTGCTGCTGAAGAACCTAATATTCCCCAAGAAAAAAGTTAGAGTTTCCATGTAGAACAGAGGCATCTAATAGGATGATGTTGATGTTGTTAAAACTAATGGAGTTAGATCTGAGTTGTTTGGTGCCACCATATATTTGTAATTTAACATGGTTTTATTCCCTCATACAAATGAATAAAAATATCAACGAAGCAGACATCTTTATTGTGAATCTGATTAATCCAGTTCATTAAAATGCAAAAAAGGGGCTTCTCAATGTTTTTCTCATTGCATCATTTTGTATGCAGATTTCTGTGTTCTTCCAAATGAGTTTAGTGATTTATTGTGTTTACACTTTTGGAAAAAGTTCCTAAACCAATAGACAAATCTATTAGAATTATTTGAGCTTCATGAGGATTGTAAAATGTGTTGCATCTACCATGCTACCTAAAATGCTGTTCCATTTTTAGATCTTATTGTGTATCCATTTAAGACAGAAAGTGACCATATAAATGGTAATACATAATTATCCTTACCTCTGTGTGTAATGGACTTACAGATGGAGTCTGAGGGAAATTCCACCGAGAACAGTGACCATGGGGCCTTAAGATGGCCTGGATTATATCCTGAAGCAGTTGGATTTAATGTTTAATTGACTGACCAATTGTAAGGTAAATTTGCTATGTTACAAGTTCTTTTTGTTAGCATAATTCAGTGGCTATTGGACCTAATCCCAACCTTATTTTCTTAATTTTTAAACAGCATTGCAAAATTACCTTACGAAATGTAATAATAATAATAATAATATACAGTTTGAAAAGTCGTCTCTGCACACTCATGTTCTGACAATTTTGAAATGTGCTGGCAGTTTAATAGTTCCTCTTTTTTAAGTGTTGGCAGAAACGGTTCTGGTGGCTTTGAAATGGGTATTCCATGAACAAATTTTGAAAATAGAACATGTGGCACCCTTGCCAAGGGTGGCAGTTAACGAGGAATCAGCGCTAAGACATTAATCTGTGCCCACGGTCAATGCTAACACAAACATATCAGCACTCGGAACATCCCACAAATCCTCCAGGGCTGTCAAAAATGAGTTTTATGATGTCATAGAGCAATTAGGTTTGGCAAGAAAACATGTTGGCTACATCTGTTGCTGAGCCCTGCATATCCAGTTAAGTAGGACTAAACATCGTTGAATATTTCGACAGTTACTTGTGGATTAGACCCTCTATAGTCGTATTAAAACCTGCTTTAGCTGTATTGTAGATTGATTACTGAAAAATGATAATGAACTGATAGATTTTCCTTTTGGGTGTACGTTAACAGTAGCCTTTGCATAATACATAACAGAATGCTTCTATTTATGCACTTTGATTACAGTAAACATAACCTGTTGGTGCTGGTTATGTTTCAGTCACTCAAAATGGAATGAGAAGGTCTCTTCTTGTGTTCGTCTTGCTGTATGTTCAACCACTTACACCCTTTGTTTTCAGTGAAGATCCAGCTGCTGCAGTGTAACTTGACCGTGTGCTTCACACACCCTGATAACATGGCTTGTCTCCAGACTGACGTGGAAACCCTAACGTGGTTAAGCCATCAACAGACGATAGAAGACTAAATACGTAACTAAAAAAGTGCTAAAGAGAAAAGTGCATTTTCACTTAAACATCATAATTTATTAGAAAACATTAAGTTCAAACACTAAAAGCATTAGGAATATTTCATTTCGAATAGAAAAATGTAAACCACAACAGATAATAATAATAAAAAAAACCTCCATCAAACAAAAAAAATAAAAAAAAACGCCTCTTGATTTTAACATTGAAAGTGTTAAAAAATTCATCTTCAATTTTAAAAGTGTAGACAGTCATGTCTGATAGAATTAAACTGAATATGATTTATTCATTTAGTCATGCACTTCATTTTTCAGTTCTTAGATATCCTTGTGTTGATTGCCAACACTGCAATTGCGCCATTTCACAGACTGAATCCAGTGTCTGAATTCCATCAAAGTCTGTTTGACACTGGAATCCAGTCAGCATTAGCTATATAGATTGCTCTTCTACTTTGTGGGTCAGAAACCTGCCGGATGCATGAGGCAGCACTGCCGATGAAGTCCGCCTCCACGCTCCATTCCGTCTATCAGAATCAGTGGGGTATTCATATGGTGCATGACCATGTCCATGACACTGGAGAAATTCTGGGACACACATACAGTCGATTAATTGAGGGAATCTCACAGAACCAATAAAAATCACTGCTGATAATCTAAAAAATAGTCTTCACTCTAATTAACCCTATAAATAAAGCCTACTGTATCATACTTGATACACAACTTTCTAAGGCCTCCAAGTTATCAACATGATTAAAACTGTTGTACACAATCTGCGTCATGCCCTCTGTCATCTACTTGATAATTTGTGTTTGTTTGTTTGTTTTTTTATAACAAGCAAAAGGCCTTCTAAATAATTATATAAGTATTATTCTAAAAACATCTCCTTCAGGTTGTGGTAAACATGTCTTTTTGTTGTGAAATCTTTACTGATTTTCATAAAGTATATGTAAGAGCAACTTTTGTACTATTAGTAATATTTCAAGATGAACACTTACTATACTGAAGCAACTTAGGTTTATTTGATTATCTGTACATAATTTTTTTTAGAAAAAAAAACATGAAAATATGATGAGGAACATTTATTTCTATGTCTCTAAATCATCTTTGTATTGCATATCTTTGTATATCGTTATATCATTATGGAGACATTATAGAGTAACAGCATAATACTTACATAAAAATGCTTTTAATATTGGTTATGTAACAAATATCTCATTTAATTACATTACAAGCTGTCAGAATTTTAGCTTACTTTTTGATCATTTAAATATCACCCACTGCACCAAATTGAATATTTTCACTCTTTTTGGAATATTTAAGCATGATATTCTTCTATATCACTTGTATCATACTATACGAGTTCCATTTAAAAAAAATATATGTATTTTTTTCTGACTATTATTTTATACGAAAGGCTTTACAGGGTTAATCAGGACCTCATTCATGATTGACGTTTCTGTCGATATCAACAGATGCCATTACCTCAACACCATTTAGGCCCGTGCCCAGGGAATATCCATCACTGTTTCCAAGGAAACGGATCTGGATGTTGTACACTTTTTGCTGGTGCAGTACCATGAGTGTGTATGGCTGCTCTGTGCAGCCCTTTGAACTGTCTCTCACCAAGAAAGTGCCATCCTAAAAAAAGACGCAATGTATGTGTGTCTTCATACACTTTACGTTCTCAATTTTTTTGCTCTCTCTATTTTGTCTTTCTCTTTATATACAAAGGCCTGTATTTGCTAGTGTGTCTTTAAATTACAAATGAATTCTCAAAGGTTTTTTATTCACATTTTCTAAGAATTATTTGAAGGCAGGAGTGCATTTTAGATCATTTTAAAACATTCAAGTGTTGGAACTCACTCTATTCATTTGTCTGAGTGAGACTTCGGCCTCTGCTCGTGACATTTGCCCGACATACCACCGTGGATCCATGTCCTGAGTGCATAAAAAACAGTCAGCCTTTACACTGTGGACTAGCAGGTGTTCGCTTTTATTATTACAGCAGAAAACACATTTTAAAGCTTCTATGATTGAAAATAATGCTTTTGTTAAACTTCATTGCTATGATTGAAAACAAATTTCTTCATTGCTTTTGTTTAGCTTCATTGTTAAACAAACCACAGGACCAAGTGTAACAACAGTGCCATCTCATGGTCCCCCTGACTAATAGAAGATTTTAAACTTGTCATGTTTATTAGAGGTAATGTGATTGTACTCACATGCCCCATCACTTCTACAGGTGGAGGAGGAAGCTCATCCCTCTGTTGAATATTAAATCTGTAATGGAGATTGAAAAATATGTAGGTACTATACTGCTATTTGACTTTAAAAGAATGAATGCAAGTTGTTGATAAAGATACACACCTTGTTGTGGGTAAAGTTGCTGATTTTGAAGCCATTTGTAAAGATAGAAATTTAATTAAGTTAAAACAAATGTTTAGTGATATGACCATACAATACAAAAGGTAATACAAATACAAGAAGAATAGTACCTGATTTGCCAATACCTTTTTTTGATGGAGTAGAAGAGCCAGGTTTCTTAGTCCGATCTACCATTGGCGCACCAGGTTTGCCTGTGGATATGATTTGCAGAACAGTCAGAGATCATGCTTTCATATTAGAGGGATTTGAAATTAAACTCCCTTACATTGAGCGGGGGGAATGAAAGGCCTGTGTGGAGAAGGATCCGGTCGTGATGGAGGCTTAGATGTCTGAAAGTAAAGACTGTCAGTTTGTGCACAACCCAATAGTTACGGCATTTACAGTAAAAGAGTCATTAAGATATATTTATACTAAAAAGATCTTTGCTTACATTCAAAAGTCCTCTGGGATGAGATGCTGACTTGTTGTTCTGATGTGGTCTTGCAGAACCACGTGGGCCGCTGTCTACACACCGCCACATGACAGAATGGGTGAGTGAATCTTACTAATTGAGATACATGGATTCTTTCATGTATGTACATATTAGTGATTTGTGTTAGCATTGTGAATTACCTAAATAATCACCATCACCAAGAGGCTTAGCAACACGAAATTGAGATGGTATTTCAGAAGGTGTTTCAGTTGGAGGTGGTTCATAGTCATCATCAGCATTCTCATCATCCTCAATATCACCTGATGCCGCGCATATGTAATTGTCTTCAAACTCATTACTATTATCTGGCTCCTCATAGTCGTTGTCACTTCCTTCTTGGTCCTGGAAATATAGATACACATTTTGCATTTAATACTAAGTTCCAAAAAAGAGTGTTGAGAGGAATTTTTTAAAAAGTATAACATGGGGACTTACAAATTCATCAGAATCCCAACCTCCTGGATTAGGTTCTACATTTTATATTTTTTTTTTTTTCAAAGAAAATAATGTAGAGACAGTTTAGGTAGTGTGCATAATTGGTTAAGTAGTGTAACCACAGTTGTTTGATATTGTTTAATGTAGCTGCACAAAAGTTACCTTTGTTTGGAGGCATCCGATGATCTGATCTAGTCAAGGCAAAGCATTAAAAATGACAAACTCTCTTGCATGTAGAGACAGTTCAGCTTTGTTTATGAAATGTTTTAAAGCGTGATCTTGCTTACCTTTGAAACAGACTCTTCTTTTGTTTGTTATTCTGATTAATATCTCTGCAGATCTTTGTGATAAATCTTCCAAATAGAAAAACAGAAGTAAATGAATATAGAACAATGTAACAAGAGAAAGATTATCACAGGCTCAACAGACTATTTTGAATATGTATTATAAACCAGTATTTGGAGGAAAGTTTAATATACAGATACATTGTTTAAACACAATGACTGGTGACTTTTAGGTGACTCACTTAGAATTCTGTCTGCAGGCTCTTTTTTTGTCTTGTATTAGACAGTTGCTATATTAGTGTTTCTGTAGCCCAAACAGTAGAGCATGGTGCTAGTAATGCCAAGACCATAGAACTAATGAAATGTTCTAAGTTGCTTCAGATATAGACATCTGCCAATGCAGACATAGCAGAGCAGGAAGGCACATGCACTTTATCCCAACCAGTATCTTTAGTTTATACTTTTTTTTACCATATCTGGGAGATTTTTGTTCTTGATGTTAAGCTTAAAACTCACGGTATATGTGCTGCAGGGAACTTCTTAAGGTCCTTGTCAGTCATGTTCTAGAATAAGATAGAAACAGGAATTGTTTGTTCTATATTGTGATTAGGCTTGTCTGAGCGTACTTTAATGTGAAAAGTCTGTACGATTTTTCACCAGATATGTTTCAAAAAGGTTGTGTCTTTTTCTTTAGAGTGAAGCCAAACCTTCTTTTTGCCATAAGTAGTAATAATCCAGTGAGATATTTGTATGCACAAGGAGTCCAACAACAGACAGTTTGGGCCACACAGAGATCTGTGGTCTCACTATCTTTGAGTATATCGCGTGATACAAAAATATCAGATTATTAATATAAATTTAAATGTAAACACATATTTTACTGGCTCACTGAAGCAAACAATATAAGTCTCTCTCTCTCTCTCTCTTTTTTTTGGTGAAGAATCTAACGTACTTACAACGGTTGCACAGTACTGTATTCCATTTATTGATGGTTACATACAGTAAAATATAGTGCATGCAGTACAATTTAAATTGGAAGATTGGTCTTTTTAACGTATTTATCATAGAGACAAAACAAATTTACCAAGAATCGTGCACCACTCAAATTGCTTTTCCTCACCACTCTGTCACACCCCAACAGTTTCATCTGAAAACAGAAAAAAAAAGTGTGATGGCCAAAAACTGATCTGCAGTCACACTTTGCATTGAATAAATTCAGTCATAGACATTCAACGAACACTCTGTTTTGTGTTAAAGGGACAGACACAGCAGCATGTTTTAATCTAAGATAAGAAAAAAGTTCAGGATTTGATATAAACACACAACTTTAAACTAACTTTTTTTATAATACATAATTTCTATCTCTTTTTTTATGTATTACATCTGTTTTGGACAGTTTTGATATGACAGTGCATTTGACTGAATGATTGCAAAACAAGGCAATAAATGTACTGGGTTCATTAGAAACTTTACACAACTCTCCAATAGACAGTTCAGAAAACCACATTGCGTGGAAATCTATCAGCCACACTTGAAGCGCTGCAACTGAAGAACAAGAGTGTAACTCTAAAAAAGATCTCTAAAGATTACCCTCTCAAAAGAGCATTCAAAGTCACATTTTACCACTGAAGGCATCATTATTATAAAAACCTCAATAACCTATTTAGTCAACTGTTTTAGAGTCTAGAAGTGTGCTAAATTCGAAATGAACACAACATGAGGGTTACACGATAAACTTTCTCACGGTGACAGCTGCTTTTAAGACATTTAAATTGATTGTTTCTTGTTTTTTGTCAAAAGAAAAATAGGATGAATTTCACATACTCACTTTTTTGAGATAATCAGCCAAGTTTCCGGAGTTCCAGCCCATCACCTCTGACTTGGATGGTACACTTTCAAAACTCATTTTGATTGGATTGGTTGTTTCCCCAATACAGTGTAAATTGACTGTTCTACAATTGCAGATGTTTCTTGCTGTTGAGTTTTTGTTTTAGAATCTATGATGATGGCTATACAAAAAAGTATAGGCTTCGTTGAAAGTTGCAAGGTGCTTTTCTTGCTTGTGGCTAGTTGGTCTAAGACTGAGTGTGATGATACTATTGACGCAGAATAGCAGGCTCTCAGCTCTCTCTGTTTCCTGTAACTTTGTATAGAGGAAGTGCCTCATCACCAAAGATGTGAAAGTCAAGACTTTCAGAGCATGACTAGGACATTATATATTTGTACATAACTGCTCTTTTGAATCCCTATAACATAAATGTATCAGAAACATACGTACATGATGTACATAACTGCTCTTTTGAGGCCCTATAACATAAATGTATCAGAAAAAAAAATTAATAAATCTAGTCTGCATATTTATTTATGAGCAAATTGGATGTTAAAAGCATTGCAAGGGTTAGAAAAATACACTATTTATAGATTGGACACATCAAAAGCAAATGGTCTCACATGATCTTGGCATGAGCAAATAACTAGGCCATGACCGCAAATAAACAATCAGATGACATAAGATGCAGAGAGTGCAATGCATTCCATTGTTGTAGATCAGCACATCCCCGGTGCATATTCACCTGTTATGCATTGCATTTTCCAAACAAAAAAAGTAAATATACCTTTTGGGAAAAATACAGCATGCAGACTAACACCAAGGTGAGAGTTGAAAGCACTTGTCAGTCAACTGCAGGCCAGCAGGACTGACAAAGTGAAGTAGCTGCTTCCCCAGGGTGCTTTACACAGGGCTGGCAGCCTGTAGCCAATGAAAAGCAGAAGGAACTTTCGTTGTGAATTCGTTAGGTGTTAAAGATATCTTAAAGATGACTACACTTAAACGGATACTCCACCCCAAAATTACAATTTTGTCATTAATCACTTACCCCCATATTTTTCCAAACCCATAAAAACTTTGTTCGTCTTCGGGACACTTAATTTAAGATATTTAAGATGAAAACCGGGAGGCTTGTGACTGTCCCATAGACTAAAATACACTGTCAAGGTCCAGAAAAGTATGAAAAGCATCATCAGAATAGTCCATCTGCCATCAGTGGATCAACCATAACATTATGAAGCGAGGAGAGTACTTTTTGTACGTGAATAAAACAAAAATAATGACTTTATTCAACAATTTGTCTCCTCTGTCTCTCCGCATCACCGTAGCTCAATTTTGGAGAAGAGCATACGCTGCCTGCGTTCAGCTCATATTCTCCAAAATGGCGCTACGGTAATGCAGAGAGACACAGAAGAGAAAAATTTTTGAATAAAGTCATTATTTTTGTTTTCTTCACGTACAAAAAGTATTCTCGTCGCTTCATAACGTTACGGTTGAACCACTGATGGCAGATGGACTATTCTGATGATGCTTTTCATACTTTTCTGGACCTTGACAGTGTATTTTACTTGGCAGTCTATGGGACAGTCACAAGCCTCCCGGTTTTGATCCAAAATATCTTAAATTGTGTTCCGAAGACGAATGATGTTTTTTTTTCTACTGTAGGTACATTTTTCAAAATCTGCTTTACAATTTTTCAAAACTTGGGTGGAGTATCCCTTTAATTTTGCCACCATTTATGGTAAACCGTATAAAGGTACATTTTTCAAAATCTGCTTTATGCCATGATGTTTTTTTTTTTACTGTAGGTACATTTTTCAAAATCTGCTTTACAATTTTTCAAAACTTGAGGTTATACATATTTTAGGATATTTAAGAAACCTGAGAGCCAAAAGATCTAAAAAATTAAAAATAAAAAGATTTTTGACAAAGTTGTAAATAAAACAATAAAAGGTAATTGGAGTAAATTTTACAAGACAATACTATTTCAATCTTTCTACTTCAAAATGTCACATTTGATTCAGTTGCTTAATGATTTTCTGTAATAATTTGTGAAATTTACTAGTAATTTCTGAGTGACTAATTCTACACAATTTATTTGTATTTTTTTCTCAGTGTAGGAGGCACAAGGACTTAACCTGTCAAGTAAAAGAAAACCAATAAACTAGTGCCAGAAACCTCTAATGAATGACAAACAAGTCAGGGAGTCAGTACTTAGCTTGATATAGAGTGTGGCAGTTCTTCTGATGAAGAAACCGTGCATTCCTGGTCTTTGTCATGCGCAAGTGGAATCCTTAAGCTAAAAGGAAATAGGTCTTTTGTGGAGTGGAACAGACCGGGATCACTGTTAATGCTGAGGTTTTGAAGTGGTAAAACCAAAGGGCTGCACTAGATTACAACCTTATTCTATCCATATGAAAGGTCTGTAAAATAAGAGACAAGGAGGGGATGGGAACGGGGGTCATGGCTGAGATGACAACAACATGGTACTGTATTTGAGGGGATGGCCACTTTGTTCCTTATTCATCACAGCTCAGCAGGGTGGCCTGGGAAAAAAACATAGCATCCTGAAAGGCAAATAGGCATTCTGTGGTGAGTGAATGGTTTGTTTCCATTGACTGGAGTACTTTGAGTAAAATTTCTCTGTATTTATATATACGCATTTAATGCTATTTTTATTGAAAGCAAGGAAAGCAATTATTTAGTCAAGTAGCCTATTTTATTTTTTTTTTAAATCTAAAATTAAATAATTTTTGTCTTATAACATGGAAGTAGCCAAGGTAAGTAAATGAACTCACTGTAACATACTACAGTATTTTGAGAGTCCCACCCCCTGTCCTCTAAGGCAAGACCCCCACTGGAGCCAATATCCCATCATTCATCAGGTCAGACAGTTTGGCAGATTTATGGCACATCCCACTGAGTAAATTGACTATGCGTCAAGTAATAGGCAAACCAAGTGAGAAATCTGTTGATAAATTATATAATTACAAATGTCATGATTAGGCCATAACATCCAATTTGGTAAAACATAATCACTCTATGTTGACACACGAAGTAGCCTAGGCCTGGTTTTACAATTTAAATGCGTCCTCAACCTCATAACGTGACTAATAATAGAATTCAGCTCCTTCCCTTTGATTTATTTACATGCATCGCGGTGACTTCCGCAGGTGTGATTATGTACACCAACACAGCGGTAACGCGGATTAACATTCCAAACACCTTCCAGCGGTGGCGTGTTTCCTACGGGCTTTGTCTACACTTTTGTCACCGGGGTAGCATACTGTCCGTACTGGCCGCATATCAAAGTGCTCCAGAGTCTAGGCCAGGGAGGCGCCTAGGACCAAGTGTGACAAAGTTAATCCCTTAAAGAGTATTCATTAAATAAACGCTCTATACTGTAGTACTAATTGAGACCCCCATCATTAGTCTACTTTTCAATGGTTTTTCTCTCTCTGACGGCGCGTGTCTGGGATACGCTCAAATGACTCAGTGTAGCAGGAACATAGCAACCATCACAATTAATAATCACTTATTTAATTAGGCTACTTATTTTGTCCCGACATTCTGTGCAATAATTACAGTTAGGAAGTTTGCTTTGCTTAATCACAGACAGTGCAAAGAAAATAATAGTATTTGTTTGTATTGTAACCTTATTTTAAAACCATGCAAAGCCTCTGCCATATTTCACCGTCGTTTTGATATGAACGCAGGCAACGTGAGTACAATTTATGGTTGCTGATTTTTTTTTAATCTGAGGTTTTACAACTCAGGTTTTGCTCTGACGTCACATAGCCCGCGAAACAACTATGGCAGCCTATGGATAATATTACAAGATGCGGTGTTTATGCAAGTGGTACACGGTGAGAAATAGACTTTAGGACAATATAACATTGCAATTAAATTAATAACCTAGCTACAATTCCTTGCGCTCAGGCAGTTTGGCGTAACTTGCCTGGAACGCTATATAAAGTCGTGAGTCGTGGTTTGAAGTCTTGACATACGGGCTCGAAAACCTTCCTGGAACGCAGCAAAACTTTAAGCGCGTTCTTGATCTTCTTTTCACGGAAACCCTGAATGACCAGACACCACCAGAAGCGACAATAAAAAAAAAAAAAAAAACATTTTCATTCATATATAAACTAGCCTATATTTAGCATTTTCACTCATATCTAATCTATGTTCATGTTTCTTTCTTCATAATGTTGCATATTTTGCAGTAGATTTAAACTGCATTTTCATATATTTTTACATTCCTGCTTATATGTTCAACATACAGAAATATCACTGTTCATAATTAGGTTATTGAATAATTTGGACTTGTTGGTAAAAAAAAAAAAAAGAATAAAGGAGACCACAAGCAATTACAATTTCTCAATTTTATTAAAATATTTGAATATATAATTATATAAAGAAATAGCAACTATTAATAAAAAGTGCAGGTGGAGGTGTTCTCGTGAGAAAAGAGTTTGTTGGGGGCGGGGGTTATTTTGGTCCTCGAGGTCTGCGTCTTTGGTGTCCGTGACCTCCGTGCCTTCGCGCGCAAACGTGTTTGACAGTGACCTGAGAGCAGTTCTCGCACTTTACTGTGCAGCACCAGTGGAACTTGCAATTGCAGCTACTCACTATCTCTGTGCGCCTCTCCTCCACCCGCAGACCGCAATCATGACACAGCCTGCGGCAGCTTCTCCTTTCCCACTGCGTGAGACTTTCCCCATGTTGCACGCACTCCCGACCCTCAGTGCCAGGAAGCCCGAGGCTCAGGTTCTTGGCGCAATAATCAGGCGAATCCTCCAGATATATGAGCTCAGACCGGGCGATGGAGCCGAAAGTGTCTGCCATGGCCACACGGTTGTCTGCGCTATTGGCCGCGCGCATTCGTCTCTTGTCCATTTCGAGTTTCTGGGCCTGGTCGTGCTTCACTTTGAGGTAATTGCCAATCTCACGGAAATCAGAAAGCTGCATCCAGCACGTCTGCATTGTGCAACTTTCTGACATGCCATGGCACCTACAGATCCTCTTCATGGTAGCCTTTACAGCCTAGAACACGAAGCTATTGTTAATTTTCAGATCTTATTTGTATGTGAGCCTATTCTTTTTAGGTAGCCTACATATAAACATGTCAAAAATATTTTCAAACAACGTCTCATTAACCACAAAATTTAGTTTGCGAAACAAATACAGTTCAGAACAGCACAGTAGTAGGCCTAGAGAATTCACCTTTTTTGTGAAGAGGTAAAATAACTGCTTAGTTGCATAATATAGTTTGCCATATCACTTGCGCAATTTAAATATTATATATATATATATATATATATATATATATATATATATATATATATATATATATATATATATATATATATATATATATATAATATATAAAATAAAACATGGCGCCCCCTAGCAGAGCTGTATGATAGGTTATTTTCGTTTCATTTTTAATACTAGTTTTTATATTAATTTAATACTGTTTATGTCAGACGTTTTTACTTCGTCAATAATAATAATAATAATAATAAACTTTGATATGAAAAAATATTTCTCATCTAAACTTACCAAACGTCCAGCTTCATTATTATGAAGATTAACTGCAGCTCGAGAGTCTTGTCCAGTCTCAAGCGCATCCACGTATTGTTTAGAAATTCTCTCGCCAAAATCCACATTGTCGCTACATCCCCCCCAAAGCCAACCACGACCCCCTGAAATGAACAATGTTAAACCCATTAGATAAACGCCTCGTGACTGTGTTAAACAGCAAATACTTAACTTTTATTGCATTGTTAATACATAAAAAAGGTTGTAGTATTTTGTATTTCAAATTAATTTATTAGCATGTGAATGTATAGTAATGTTCTTACCGAGTTTGCCGTTTCTCGAACTGTCACATCCGCAGTCATCCAGATCTCCAAGACTGCAGTTTCTGGTTAAAGTGTACATAACGCCAGCTGCGCTTATTGCGTGGACAAATGACGTCTCCCTCGTTGCTAGAGAAGTTGAGAGAATTAAAATGTAGTTTTTATTTTTGTTTGACATTTTTAAAGATAAACAGCTCACTTTTAAGAGCATATCTTACAACTTCTGAAGCCTTTGTGAGTAGAAAGTTGCAACGCGCTGTCTGGGCAGTTCCACCTGTCCCAAGCAAACTGATGTTTGCACTCACGCATTCCGCTTTGCGCACCCACCTGCACACTACTTGCATAGGTAAGATAAGCCTATAGGAAGAAGATAAGATAAAGATATTGTGGATTAAAAAAAAACAAAAAAAATGTCTTTGTTTTTTTTTTTTTTTTTTCTCTCTTTTTTGTATCACATCAAAATCCTCAATATATTTTACGCTTTTTTTCAAAGCTAAGAAAATAGATTACCTTTGGTCCAGTCATCAGCAAATTGTTCATTTTCCTACGGAAGCAAAAGGCAAAATAAAATACTCGTTATGTTAACAAAAGCAATTATGTTTACATTACAACAGCTGGTAATAATTCGCCAATGCAGTCTCACCATGTGTGCCCAGGGAGAGCCTTGTCGCATATACAGAACAAAAAAACCCAAAGGAAGAAATAAGGCATTATCTTAGATTCACAGCGATAAAGCAGACAATGTACTGTTTCGAGAAATTGATGTGCCTTCGTGTATTTTATACTCCTCCCAACGGGATCAGAAAACCTTTTGTTACAGGATTCCTGTCAAGCTATTGGTCAACAGTCACCAGCCAAGTCAAGGAAACGCCTCCAATGCACTTCAAAGGATATCAATACACTACAGCTTATTCTCTCTCCGCGGGCAGGGTCCCAAAGTCGTTGGATCTGATGCATAATTCAAGTGTGATTGGGAGTGATTTTGCACCGTTTATTCACCAATAAACATTTGAACCAGATGTCAAACATGCACAATGAAATTGACCACTCGGAGACTGTAATTTAGGTTTAAATATTTAATGTGCTTCCCACGACAAAATAAGTCAATTTAATACATATAAACACAATGTGATAGTTAAAAAATAATTGCCTTAAATAAGTTCCATAAAAACACAACACTTCAAGCCCCTTTTGAAACATTACACACTGTCAAGTGATCTGTGCGAGAGAGAAAAAATAGAAAACAACCTTTCAACATAAGTAACCAAATTTGTGATCTAATGTCGATAACGGAAAAGTGCAAACAATGAACTTAGGTCTATGAAATTAGAACTTAGTATGCGTCCAATTTAACTAACAGTGGGAACGAGAAAGCCATAATATAGGGGTTCAAATTGACATTTCTCCTTATAGCAATGTGCATAATACTAAACAGTAAGAGAAAAGGCTGCATATCTTAAAATACTCATATAAAATATATTTACATTGGAAATATACAAGTTAATATATTTGCAAAGATGAGTTTATCTATTACGCGCATGCTGTCTTCTTCGTGAATTGTGCGGCCGACGTTTTTTGTGCCTTTTTGCGCAAAAATACTTGGTCACAGTCTGAGTGCATGTTTCGCATTTGACTGTACAACACCAGTGAAATTTACAGTTACAGCTGCTCACAGTCTCTATCCTCCTCTCTTCAACTTTCAGACCACATTCGTGGCAGAGCCGCCTGCAGCTTCTCTTCTCCCACTGAGAAAGATTCTTTCCGCTTTGTAGGCATTCCCTGCCTTCTGTTCCATGTTGTCCCAGGCTGAGGTTTTTCACGCAGTAGTCTGGAGAATCTTCCATATAAATGAGTTCTGTGCGCGCAACGGTGCTGAACGTGTCCGCGATTGCGCCGCGATTGTCCGCGCTGTTACCAGCCCTCATGCGAATTTTGTCCATCTCCAGTTTCTGTGCTTGATCGTGTTTGATTTTCAGATAGTTACCGATATCTCTGAAGTCAGCCAGCTGCATCCAACATGTCTGAATACTGCAACTTCCAGATACACCATGACACTTACAGGTCCTTTTGAGAGTTGCTTTGACAGCCTGAAATATATAAAGTTTCACGTTACCCACATGCCGCAATAAAAAGTGTTTCGTTTGACTGGAGAAAATAGATAAATAAATAAGAGAATACAATTATACTCACAAGTCGACCAGCTTCGTTGTTGTGCAGGTTGACTGCAGCGCGAGAGTCGTGACCATTTTCCAGCGCGTCCACGAATTTTTTAGCGATTCTTTCTCCAAAGTCAACATTGTCACTGCAGCCTCCCCAAACCCAACCACGACCACCTTTGAAAGAAGAGAACAGTCTAATGTTATTGGTCTGAAAGCATTAAATAATTTTAATTGCAGATAAGTGTAGTTCATATTAATAAATAATGTCTTACCCATTTTTCCTATCTTGGAGTCGTCACAGCCACAGTTATCGAAGTCCCCCATGCTACAGTTCTTTGTCAAAGTGTACATAACTCCAGCAGCACTTATAGCATGCACAAAAGCGGTCTCTCTGGTGGCTAATAAAAGAAATAATAAAAGTCATTATAATATAATAATAAAGACATGTCCAATTCAAGGCATTTTCAAAGTAAAACGTTAAAGCTGGAACAGTTGTGCTTCCAACAAAACAACAAAAAAACAAAAAAAAAAAAAAAAAACCAAAAAAAAAAAAAAAACAAACAAAAAACCTTGGAATTCAAAAAATGTTCTCATACACAAGGCTATAAAACCTTAAGAGTGAAAATTGAATGCATCATCTGATTTTAATAGTGCTTACCACTTCGCAGACCGTTATGTGTAGATAACTGCAGTGCGCTTTCCGGACAGTTCCACCTGTCCCATGCGAACTGATGTTTACACTCTTCAATACCACTCTGAGCCCCAGCCTGCACACTGCTGGTGTATGTAAGGTAAGCCTGATGAATGTAAAAGACGAACATTAATTAGACAATGTAAGATCAGACGTTTTATAACGTCAAAGTAACAAAGTAACATATATTAAAAAAATTATTGCTGACAGGAAAACTTAAATTACCTTTGGTCCTGTCATCAGGAAGTTATTTACCGACCTTGAAAAGGAAAAGAAAAATAAAAGCATGCGTTAATATAAGCTTTGTAAATAAATACCAGTGACAAAACAACTGAAATATAAGATTTTTCGGATATTCTATGAAAAAATATCTGTACCATGCTGTTGTCGACAGTATGTGACAGCACATAGACATCACCAACGATGCAAAAAGCTGGCAAGGGTTCATTGCTGCGTGAGCGACCACTGATTCTTCAATGATCCTTTCTTGTGGAAATGCAAGGCACAAGCACTGACATGGATACCCAGAAAGAGACAGAAGACAAGTGACTGAGTGCTCGAACGAGCAAGGCATTTATACCTGTCGCCAACTTTGAGTGACAGGCATCTCCCAACCTTTGACAATTCGCTGTGAAAAGACCTCGAGGAGGTCACTGGAATTGTGCCTTAACCGCACTTCAAAGCTTTAACACTTTTCACTAAGCCCTTCTTTTCATCTTTCACTAAGCGATCGTTTCAGTATGTTTATAGATAATTTTTTTTTTTTTTTACCCGACTAGTTAAAGTTAGTTATTTGCTGTCCGTTCAAAATCATTTCGCCTCTTTAGTGTGTTACCATTTGTGTATTTGAAAGACAATTTAAATGAATTGGACTGTTCAAAGCCATCAGATTGTTCGTGTAATATCCATTCACTCTTTGAATTTGTTGTGTAGTGTATTCATGAGTATGCTGAATGTTGATTCCGTATTGGACATGTACCACTGGACATGCATTTTTGCATCAGAATAGCCCCTTTATCTGTCTTTTTAAATAAGAGTTTATTAGTTTAGAAATAATACTAGACTATTCTATACACAATAGAGTACACAATATAATCTGTATAGTCATACATCATTTAACATTTTAAATTCCTTATGGTTTATTTAAGCTTCTTGACTTTATAGATTTGAGTCTTGTCTTTTCACGTTTTGGGAAAGTGTTTTACCGGGAAATGACACTGAAACGTAAGGGGCTGCTCTACATTGTTTACAAAAAGCCATAAAATCATTCGGCTCCGTTCGCTAAGGGCCATGCAAATAACGTAACACTTCTACGGCTCTGACACTCTGGTGTTAATAGAAGACCAGCTGATCCCCTGGGAACATCTCTGGTGTTAAAAATGTCTGTAAATGTAGTCGGATGTATTATAGAGTGCAACATATCATATTCGATCATTTGACCCATAGGACTCGAGAGAAAATGGATACATTTTACGTTGCCCATGTCTTTGGTTTATCAAAAAAGTTAGGCTACTTCTCCAATGTTTTTTTTTAATAAATAAATAAATAAAAAAATAAATAAAAAGAGAGAGAGACATAAAACATTGTTTTTAAGAATAGGGCAACTTTTTCATAATTTAGTGCTTAGGTAGGCCTACTGTTGACAATTCAATCATGTGTCATGTAAAACTAATTCAAAACACATAAGCCAATTCACAAGTTATTATTTGTCACTAGGGGATGAACAGCCAGGCCCCTAGCCAGCTATAAGGTGACCAAGGTGCAGACCGGATAAATTTCCCATGTTCAAAAAAAATAATCTGATTGACTAATTTGCTGTTAAACTCTTCATATGAATGTATGCATGACATGTATAATTCAGTTTAGACAGTTTGCAAGAATGTTTAGTGTCTGGAGTGAACAAGGCTTCTTGAAATTGTGAGGGCGCGGGCGCAGCCTCTGAGTTGCCAGATCCAGCTATTACAAACGTTTTTGGACTTGTCTTTCCACTTAATTTGACATTTTAGAAAGTTAATAAAGTAGGACGTTGCAGTTTATGGTCAGCAAAATCTTTATATTATCTTATTTGCCAAATATTTGAAATAATTTCAGTTTATTTTTTTTATTTTTTTTTTCGATTTTTGTTTGTTTTAATAGCAGTACCTGGCAACACTGAATCTCCGGTGTGGCACTGACCTAATCAAAAAAGTCCATGGACAAGTTATTGCTGACAGGAACTGTAATGGTAAAATAAGATGTAATTTTAATAAACAGCTGATAAAATTATCCACCCCTAACTATAGTAAAGTTTTAAATTTTGATGCATAAAAAGGGTATGATTTTAAAATGAGCATCCCTCCAAAACAAAAACATCTTTCACACTTTTGAAATGTTTATAGTGTATATATTTAGTTGTATTTGTAGAGATTATTTTAGCACAATTTTACAAATCTTTAACCCCACCTCACTAATTTGCAAAGCATGGTCATGTCAACAGCTGAACAATGTAAACAAAAGGATAATCATGAGAACGATTATATTTCATCATTTTACTTTCGATGACTTTTGCGATTAAATAATATGCTATATGGAGATGTGATTTTTATAAATTGTTGCTCGTGGAAGATTAATTGTTGAAACCACGTATTGGCATCTTCGAATCAAATCGTTAGCCACTCAAAATCCCTTTTCACAACAGCATTTATTTGATGGTCGGATAATGGTTTAACCAATGCTTCTGGCTTTAAGACAATGGAGGGACGCACAAGTGAGGATAATCCCCACTAATTGGACATCGGCATCATCAGGTCTACAAGGTGCCTGAAACCGAAATTCCCACACCTACTTGTTACAAAACAAACTCGTATTAAACAATGATCTGGTACAAGCGAATCTAACCTAAACGGGGCCGTCGTGCCCTAAAACGTTCTGTCGCAGATATCTCAGAATGGATTTATGGAACCGAGGGCAGTGGCACTTCGCTTACTTTCACGCTTAAATTCATGACTAACAGGAAAGGACAATCAAAAAGTAAGCATTAAAATGGCTAGATAATCACCAAAGCGTTTTTAAAAAGTTAGAAGATCAATCACAGCGTTTACTCCCCATATCAGCCTGATATCAGGGAACATGGCTCACCTTGTTGCACAGATGATCCATTTTGAGGAGTCACTCAGGGAAGCTCAGGTGCAGTTCATTAGCTGTGTTAAGGCTTTTCGCCTTGTTTTGTGATTAATGAAATACAAAACACACATGACAAGTTCTTTGAGACGTGTTTTTTGAGAAATATTTGTAAAATCATACATTTTATTTTTTGACCCGAATAAACTTATTTTCGAAATAAAATGCATAGTTTTACATGCACTGTAATATATCAATATATGTATTTTAAAATACAATTGCTTTGCTGTTTTAAAGATTTTTGTGAAAAACATGATGCCAACGCTCCGTTTTTCATTAATTTCAGACTTTTAATATAACTAAATCACCTCTATTAATAATTCTGCAGATTCGGGAACGTCATACCGTCTTCTCTTACTATGCACTGTATTTTGCGAAAAGGAACAAGGTGTTTGCAGGAGCAACATAATCTATTTAAACTAATTAAAAACATTTTATTTGTTTTTAAGTCTTTAGCAGCTAATACTTTATTGGTTTAAGTTATGTCAGACTTCGAGAGAGATAAGTTGGTCATAAAGATGATAAGTGTCGGAGAAGCACTGTGGTGTTCTGAGTGCGGTATGGGTGGCAGGAACAGTGACGCCAGAGCGCAGCCGCGCTTCCCAGTAACATCTCAGCCATAATTGAGTTCAAAGGGGATCTAGGCGCGTCCTCTAGCACCTCATCAGCAGGTGTTAATTGTAAAAACAAGAATAGCCCTGTAAAATACATGTAGTATCGGATAATCAGCGACGTGAAGACGAACTTTTCTCAGTGCTATTTTAACTCATTGGTTGGATGAAGGTATCATATGTCGTCGAGCATATAATTTTAACGCATTGAGCAATAATACCATAAGTGGCTTCAGGTGTGACATAATCAGGCTATTATTAATAGTGGCGTCCCTGCTGGCCACACCACAAAACCAACCCGTTTTATTTTACACATTTATAATACACACGTTTGTTTGTTTTCTTTTATTAGCACCATTCTGTAAGTTTATGCCAGGCTAAAAACTAAAATATTTGTCACGTAAACACTTAATTAATCCTGTATTTCTAGTACTAGCCTACTACTAAAAATCTTATGCTTTCTAACACATTTCTTTGCCTTCAACTTCAACAAGTTTGATGCCATAGTCTATATATTCATTTCAAGTCAGTTCTGACAGGCGATTATTGCAATATATTTTAATTCAAGAGTATTCTTCTAAAACCTGTTCACATTGTGACAACTTACCCCACCATTAGTGCCTGAGAGGGCGAGGTTCATGAATTACAGTACCGTTGAAGGTTTGGATTCAGTAGAATTTTTGGCAAAGGAAATAATTCTTTTATTCATCAAGGATTTATTAATTTGATCAAAAGTGACAGTAAACACTTGTTACAAAATTCTTTTTCAATAAATACAGTTCTTTTAAACCTTCTATTCATCAAAGTATATTGTTAAAAAAAAGTATAAAAGTTTCCACAAAAACATTAAGAAGCACAAATGTTTCAACACTGATAATAAGAAGAAATGTTACTTCAGCACCAGATCACTACATTAGAAGGATTTCTGAAGGATAATGTGACACTGAAGAATAGAGTAATGGTTGATTTGCCATCACAAAAATAAATGACATTTTAAAATATATTAAAATAGGAAAAATAATAAAAAAGAAGTAATTTTAGGACTAAATTTGAATATTTTTACTGTATTTTTGATCAAATAAATTCAGCCTTGGTGAGAAAAAATACTTTGTTTTGAATAATCATGTACTTACACCTAAAGAAAAGTATTTTTAAGAAGAGGAGTCATATTTGGCATTTTATTTGTCTTACATTTCAGTTGTCTTTATTTCATGAAGAATCCCTTTAAAAAAAATGCACTAAACAGAATTTGGTAAAATATCTATTTTAACCCTGTCACATGTCTCCCCCCTTCATCACACTCCCGTTCATAGGCCCCAGTGACTCCAAACGCAATGGTAACCATGCATCACATGGGGCAATAGCACCCTTTTAAACAGAAATAGGAATTGTAATATCTGCCATGTCAGAAGAACATGTCTTGTGCTTGTCTTCTCCTTGTCTCTTAGGTCAAGGGGTGGCATCGCCTTTCCTCTCCTGCTCAATAGCTGAAAATAGAAATATATGAAATATAAATGCTTTAGAAGAATAAATGCCTTTATTGTGCCAGTAAAGCTTCTTGAGAGAGAGAGAGAGAGAGAGAGAGAGAGAGAGATGTGTTTGATGGATGAGGGAACGTGGCATTATTGCAAATAAGATGCTTATTCACATGGGAAATTCTGCAAGCAGGCTTAGGTCTGCACTGCAATGCTGATGGAGGACTTTGAGCTGACACCCATCTGCTGACATAAGAAGCTGAAAAAAAGACTGAGCAGAGTGAGAGTCAAAGAAAAAGAGAAAGGGATCTAAGATGGAAGAGAAAGAAATGGCTGAAACAAAACAATAAATAAAGAGAGAAGGTAGACAGATCACTGCAGAGAAAGAAAGGCAGATGGGGGAGAAAAGAGAGACCTACACCACACCCAAACTGATTGGACACACCGAATGCTGTAATGTAACAGACACTCACTCTCTTTGGTGGGCAGAGGGTTCTTCTCTTTTGTCTCAGTCTTCTTCAGCTTGGTTTTGTCAAACCTGGCGATTTCTGTGAGGTCTGGCTTGTCAGACATGATTGCTGTCAGCAGAGATGACAGATGTGACTTACAGAGCACTGACCTTGCTTTTGTCTTTTATGGCGTTTCATAAAGGAATCTTGCATGCTGTTTCTGCACCTATTATTTTAGCCATTTCACAGCAAGGTCTTTTTTTATTATTAAAACAGCTAGATATTACAATTATTTTAAATGTCAAACCACCAAAATGCTTCATTTCAAGAGTGCTGTGCTTTTGAGAAAAGTCAGTCAGATGCTAAGGGAAAGAAATGTTTCCTTTCTGTACATGTGTGTGTGATGGTAGCATGTAGCACACGTGTTTCAGCATGCATGTATCATGTTCCAATGCTAACCACCCACCTAGCCAACTCTCAGTGCATCTTAACATCTATCTTCCCCCTTTACTTTCACCAGATGCCCTTTCTTCCTTTATGATGGCTTTGTTCTTTGTTCCATTTTAGCATGCAGGCAGCCTATTTCCTCACATGCTAGACTGCAGTGTCTGCCTCACGGGAGAAATACCCATCCATTTTTCTATATCCCTCTATCTCTCTTCACTCTGGCTGCCGCACCTATAGCCAATGTGAATTTGCCATCTCCAGTCATCACATTAGTAATGCTAAAACCCACAAACCACATGCAGAGAAAGGAGGATGGTTATTGTTATGATGGATAAAAGACTTACCGTAGAGCACAAAGTGGCTGTATCCACTGGCTGGTAGAAAGAGAAGAGGACGGCGTGTCTGCTGAAATTACCCAGACTGTGTCTGCTGGTGTCTGTGTATCCGTTAGGGCGTGGAATTATGAGGAGAGAGAGGGAGGGAGGAGATAGAGGGAGGGAGGATGTTGGAGAGCTTTAGTCAGCCTATCCCGTCCAGTTAATATTCATGCTCAGTAGAGAACAGACATACGATGCCGATACGTGATTGAATGATGAATTAATAAAGATGGAATGTGACAAATAGAGTGGACACATGGGCATGTGATTTCGGGATCTGCTGGAAGCAGGGTCCTGTCACACCGTGTGGCAGCTGTCGGGTTGGGGGCTGGGATGTCATACTGCCTGAGACCCTGAGTCATGTCTCATTTTAAAATGTGCCCCTCGCTGAGCCAAGGGGAAGCACCATTTAACTGTTCTATAATTACACATATATCATTTTAGATGTTTAAATAGCTGTAGGTTAAATCATAGAAATGAATAATAAAAATGGAAATCAGGTTATATGGTGCATTATTATAGGTTATATGCACGTCTTTGAGGCTGAAATGAGTGGTGATCTGATCTCATTTTCTCATTAATTTGCTAGGTGTGATTATTTAGTCAGTTACCTAGTTAGTCATAGGATCTCACATTAGTCTGACATCATTTCACTTTTCAGTCAGACTAGTCAGCATGCTTGTTTTTTAGATGGATGTTACGTAATGCAGTGTGTGTGTGTCTAAATAACAAAACTTTTCGTACATACATTAATAGGCCTACATGCAGCTTTGAGACAAACAAGAACAGGATGTTATACAAAATATTAAATTTCTGACAAATGTTGTTCTTTTGAATTTTCTATTAAAATATATTAAAATAAATATAGCAGCTTTGAGACAAACAAAAACAATATCAAAAAAAAAAAAAATACAAAAAAAATTAAAAACTTTTCGTACATACATTAATAGGCCTACATGCAGCTTTGAGACAAACAAGAACAGGATGTTAAAAAAATGGAATAGCAAATAATTTAAAAATTCATATAATAATATAATTTGAATCTGATTTTATTCCTTAATTTTTCATACTTTTAGTATATTTGCTCATTTATTTTCTTTACGCCACTTCTCTGTTCCCATTTGTCAATTAATTTTTCTTAATTTATTTAAGCTAAATCTTTTTCCTTCATCCATTTGTCAACTTACTTACCTGTCCTCCTTACACAAATCTTCATATTTGTCAAATGAGGACAAGCTCAGCTTATGATCATCTGTAATGAGAAACTGCTGATATTCTGACAATGCTAAGAGTTTAACAGTTGAGCGTTACAGAAACATATACTTGTACATATAAAGTTGTATATACAAAAACATTCATATGAATTTTGTATGTACAAATTTGTTTAAGATATATACTGTGCACTACTGTAAAATTAGATTTTATGTATTACTTGTAACCTATGTGCATAATATCTTTTGACGTGTTCAAGGTAGATGCTGGTGTGACACTAGACCAGCAGATGGCGATGTTTCTTTTTTTCCCAGTGTGACTGGTGCCCTCGTTGGCAGCATAATGCAATGCAGGAATATCATACATGATAGCATAATTAATTTAATTACAAGTTCAAATATTAATTTACTGGCCTTCCATCTGGGGTGATTCCGTGCATCCATGCAACCTTATATAGGACAAGTGGTTTGGAGATTGGATGTGTGTGTTATAAAAAGAAGACTTGAAATAGTATATCTTAACTTTAAATAAAATGATCTGATTTTGGGACTGCACCTGGTGCTCTTTATATATATACCGAAAGACACTTCATCATTTTGAGAAATATTTAAACCATTTCTTGATTCATCCCTCTTCAAGTGAAGTACTGTTTCCTTACAGCAACTATATCGTTAAACTGCAATGAAAAGGGAATTTGTTTTTTATAATTTAAATACGAAATCAAATCAAGGATTCAAACTCAAAAATATATTAATAGCGTTTGTAATCTGCAAAACTCAGACAAACTCTTTTGACAGATTACCATCTGCTCTAAAAGCTAGCCTATTTATCATGCAAAATGCCATTTGTACAGTACAGCTTATTCATGCAATACATGTATTGTTGCTAATCCGAAGATAAATATCCATTCACGAGTCTCATTAAGTCTCATTTAAGTGAGTTTGCAATTCCTCTGAGCTGGAGACATCAGGACGTGCTTGTTGTCTGATGTCTGAGCTGGCAGGAAGCTGAGAGCTCCATCCATAACATTCAGTCTGGCTCCAGCTCCTTCCATTAACCTTTGAGCTGTAAATGCTAGCAGTTAGGAGGTTTGGGGCCAGAGTCCATTGATAAGGTCAGTCAGACATCCAATTTACCTCATGAAAAGGCCAGAAGCAAACCAACAGACTTTCCTCCTCTTTAGTGTCTTGTCAACTTACACTAACTCGCCATTGTGTAACTCGCCTCGGATCAGCCTCTCACAAATTAAAATTGCACTCGCAGATGTACAGCAAGATTCACAGTTGATTATATGGCATGTGACCACACGGTGGCAGTATAAGTACGCTAATTATAAACTGAGCATCATGTGGCCAGAGATTCTGGCAGGCATCAATCTCGCCCTCCAAACCACAGAACTGCATGCTTCATTGTCAAATGTGTGATATTCTTATGACTTTATCTGTGAGCTTTTCTCATCCCACTCAACATATATTTTTTATTTATTTTTATTAGCATGCAAACCTAGCCTTTAGGTGTATTTTACAGCCACCTATCAAACCATATGCAATTGCTCTAGTAACCAAGTTCTACACCATGTCATCAGTCCTCATGAGCAGTGGGTGGCTGTGTACAATGAGCTCATTCAAACGGAGGCAGCGCTGAAGAGCTCTGTTAAGTACCTTGGATTTGAAAAATGCATTACTCATTGACACCCTCAAAGGCTCTTTGCTAATAGTTGTGATCATGTGATTAGTTGTTTAGATTTTTTTATTATAGAAATCACAGAAATGATGTAGACATGAGATGTCCAAAAGTTGTCCAATGATGAAATATTTGGCCCGCCATGCCATAGAAGTGAAGTAGCCTTTATCTTCATTTGTAATTTTGCTGCCTTTTTTAAATTGATAAAAAAAAAGGAATGATAAAAAATCAGTATTTTAGTGTTCAGCACTGGTGCAGTGTTGAATTGACTCTCTGAAAAGGCCGAAACTGTACTTGTTATATGAAGCTTTTATTTTGTTGCAAAATGAAGAAAATGGCTCGTTTACTATGTGCAGGAGTGTTTTTGAGATAAATGAGACAGGTGAAGCGTTCTCTGTGCCCTAAGTTTCAACCACGTACTGCTGTGAGGCTGTGTCCACTAAGAGAATCATGCTGTGCTGACCTGACAGCAGTCAAGGTTACGATTGAAATAGAAAAAGGCCAGTGGTATTTACTCATGAGGTTTAGAAACAATAAAAGCCTGGCAGCATTTAAGAGATTATAGACATCCCCACACATCAATGGACAATCCTCTCCCACTCTCTCTTCTCTCTTTCCCTCGATTTTCTGCTCTTTGACGCTGGGTTCACATGACATACCACTGTTGGGATCACTGGAGCAAAGCTTTGGAACAGAGCAATGTTTCCACACATCAGTGAGTTCAGCCTGCGACCACACACACACACATACCCAAAACCAAGCTTTCGTTGTTTTGTTGTCAGTTTACTTGATATATCTCTTGTAAAGACATTATTATGAATAATGACACAATGATATGCACATAAACTACAAGTGCACTCAACAAAAGTGCATGAAGATGAATAAATAAAAGGCCCTGAGGTCTCAGAGGTGATCTGAAGATTTTGTCTTGTGAAATCTTTTCAATTGAAAGATGTAAAAAGTGCTAAGTGTGTAACAAGGGTACACACACACAAACATACTGTACTTTAGCAGAAATGTCTTCTGTCTTTCTCTGCATTCCTAGCCTAGTTGCTTTCTGCCTTGTGAGTGTTTACAAACTGACATTAAGTGGCATTTGGACACTTGTTATGCCCGATATGTAGGTGTATTTTCCGTTCATTGCTATGTTGTCAAGCTCAAGGTTAGAAAGATCTGGTACAAATGGTGTTGTGTGCACTAACATGGACTGTGGATATATGACTGGCACAGCAGAACTCAAGCTGTTAAAACACTGCAATGAAAGAACATCATGAAAAGATTTTTTTTTTTTTTTTTTGGTATGCAAAGCTGTTCAGCTGGATGGACAGTGCAATTTTTGTAATTTAAATGGGATAATTTAATAATTTTCAGGTTCATTACAAGATCATTCAACTATTTGTGGCATAGTATCGCCAAAGAAAAACAAACAGTACAATGATATATTTAATGATAGTTAAGTTTTGGGAGAATTTAAAATGTGAAATGTGAAGACTATAATTTAATAAAAGCACTTGAATGTTTCTGTTATTTTTCATGCAAACAATTTTGTAAAATATCTTTTATTTTATTTTATTTTAATTTTTTGACAACTAAACAGAGAGTATTTTATTGTTTTCTGGATTGCCTCACTTAAGAGAAGTGGAAAATAAGAGACGAAAAAAAAGTGCTATATCAACATTATAAGTGCTGCAGACTGAGGTTAACTTGTACTTAACTCAGAATATACCTTTAATCATAAATACAGATTGTGTGTTACTTGGTTTTCAAAGCAAGTGATCTTATCAAATAGTTGTTTTTTGAAATCGGTGGAACAGACGGTAAATGGTGCATAGTTTGTATATACATAAGGTCTTTCTGCAGAACTGGACACACATTCTTCATGTTCCACTCAGATCGGGGTTTATCTGGCCCAAGCAGCCTGTGAGCAGAGACAGAGATAAAGAGGAGGGGTGGGAAAAGGAAAAACAGGGAAGACCATACACCTGTACATGGAGAACACACAGTCTCAAGGCACCTTATCAGGTTCAGACACAAACTACTATCTGGAGCATCAGTGTGTACTGCTCGTTTATTTTAGGGTGAAGAGAGAGAGAACGAGAGACCGATAAAAAAGGCAAAGAGAGAAATACAGATTTGATGGCGAATATTACTAACTAAAGGTTTAAGATGAATGGGGGAAAAAGCTGAAACTTTTATCATGAAATGCCACTACTTTTTAAAGGAAATCAAATAAAATGCCATTCCGTTTGAAGGGAAATCAATGGAGGAGAATAGCTCATCTATTATTATTATTATTAGTAGTAGTAGTAGTAGTAGTAGTATTAAACATTTAATTCAATTGTTCAATTGTTCTCTGAAAATACATAACAGCAAGTGTAGTAGTAGTAGTATTAAACATTTAATTCAATTGTTCAATTGTTCTCTGATGTCCCCAGAGTGTGTATGTGAAGTTGTATCTCAAAAAATTCAATTGTTCTCTGATGTCCCCAGAGTGTGTATGTGAAGTTGTATCTCAAAATACCCCACAGATATTTTTTTTTTTATAGCTTGTTGAAATTGCTACTTTTAGGGTACGAGCCAAAACACGCTGTTTATGTGTAAGTCCCCTTTAAATGTAAATGAACTGGTGCTTCCGCCTCCCTTCTCAGAAGAGTGCGGAGCATCAAGAGCTCATGCTCGCGGGCATACCACCGGTGTTACTGTTTAACTGGTGGCGACCGTGTTACTGATCCTCACATTGCTTCCAAACGCAATTTTTAGCTACCATATTCCTATTCACGATCATTCTGGTAGCACGTGAAGGCAGCATAAGTGAAAAAAGGCAGAGACAATGGTAACTTTAGCAACATTAGCCTTACAGAGAGCCAAGAAGCTCTTTTGGAAAACAAAATATGACGCATGATGCTTACTTTGTCTGGAGTCTGGACGTTTACGCACAAAGCATTGCTATCAATCTCTCTTTCAGAAGCAAACAACTCCAGCACTGAACTGACCCTCGTTTGTGAGGCAGTCCAGCATAAAATGTTAGCACAAAGTATAGGACTTTTCCTTTTTTCCGGGAAACATAACCACTGTGTCCTCAGCTGTCTATGGAGACAACTATGTTTGTTGGTGCATCCCAACACACGACACTTTTAATGGCTCTTTGGCATAGACATTGTACCTCCAGCAGCTACAGCAAGAAAACATAAATGGCAGACCGCTGCTTTTCACTCAGGGCTGTGTATATGCTAATGGACAGGACTTTCCCCGAGTATGACGTCATAGTCTGGAACTGCTCGTGTGGAGAGACAGTTTATGATTTTTTGGGATTATAGATTTTTACCATTATAGGCTGAACACACAACTGTGTTCAAACACCTTATAAAAGAAACACCTTATAAAATTCAATGGGACCTTTAAACAACTAGACAAATAAATCATCAACTCAAACAAATAAAAAAATACCCTCATAAAATAATAAAAAAAAATATTGAAATACTATTCAATATATACTATTCACACCAGCGTTTAAGGTCTATGAACTGGCTAGTGCTACATGTGCTACAGATACTACGCAGTTAAAACAGAGCTTAAGTGTACAAATACAAAATACACTATTTTCTGTATTTTTCCTTCAGTTCGATTTGTGATTCGGTCTGAAGTTTAATTCGGACACAGAGCTAAATCACAAGCTCATTTGATTAGATTATTACATCACAAAACAAAAACAATAAAAATAAAAATTAAAAAAAAAAAAAAAAAAAAAACTATAACAAAAACTTTGCTGGGTAAAGTGGATATTTATGGACAGTCTCTTAAAACCAAACCAGCAAATGGATCCTGTCGCTTGCTAGCAATGACGAAGATAAACACCTGTTCGTGCAGCTTGTGAACATCTCTGTAATGAAATTTTATGAAAACACCAATAACACAACATTAATCACCTAAAGTGCTGAAAATAGCCATGACGGTACCTTGGTATTCTTTGAAATATATCGTAGCACCATTTCATGCTATTTAAAATCATCCGGATAATTAAAAAGCAACAAGCTGACAAATTCAAAGACTCTGGAAATTGACTTGGTTACTATCATTAAGAAGCCCAAAATGGACTATACTTAACCCTGAAAATGAAAGCTTGGGGTCACGGCGAGGCTGAGTAGGGAATTGAGACTGATTCCCGGTGCAGGTGTTTTGCACAGATGGCAGATTGTAGGCTCAGTGGAGGTGAGCTGTGAACTGACCATCCAGTGTTCGTGTGTGTGGCTGTGCTGGTAAAGACAAATGAATTCAGTTTATAGGGCCTCAGGTTCTTAGACTCAGCTCACCGTATCATGGAATTTTCCCTCTGCCGCTCACAGACCATTCCTCAGAGAGAGAGAGTATTGATTTGTCCCCTCCTTTCCAGAGCATTGTTTCAATATTCTGGGTGAATGATAAAATGCATCTATTTTGTAAAAAGGCTCTTAGCTTGCTTTTTGCCATGATATGACATTTATCTAAATATACTTGGATGTAAAATAGGATCATTAGAGGTTCCTTGTCCTTTTCACTCTCTTACTTGAAGAAGCTGAATATACATTTGGCAGTACAAAGACATCTACCTCTGTAATACTGTGATTTAAAAGAGGCCTATATTTGAACACTGCACTAATGTGAAAAATTGATGCAATTATGCAATTTATTATTAAAAAAGTGCCAAAGTTTGTGAAGCATGTGAAGGGGGTTCTATACAAGCAGGCGTCCATTATAAAAATACTCACATAGACACTATGGCCCTGAGATGTGCTATTATGTACTTGTCAGTGAGATGTTATGATGTAGCAGGGGCTCCAAGGGACTCACAGGAGAGGGATTAATGTGTTACTCGTCTCCTTACGTTTGTACAAATTGGACAGAAGATAAACAATATAAAGCATGTTTAGCTGTGTGTACATGTGTGTTGCGCAGATGTTGACATGTCTGTTTGCAAGTGTTGGGGAGTAATCACAGGTTTGCCCATCCTTCACACATTAAGTGACCGCATACAGGGCTGCGTCTCTTACTCTCTCTTCTCATCCATATTTCCCTCACTGGCCGGCTTCCAGTGCTGAGGAGCCTTATAATTGGGTGAAATTGAGCATTAATAACATTGAGCTGGGGCATTATCTGAAGAAATAAGAGGAAGGAGGACACTCAGTCACACTGAGACTTAAAAATAAAGACCAATGGTTTGGCAGCTCTCTGTCGGTTCTGTTCTGGGTACTCAAGTCTTCATGAATTCAGCCACAAAACTAACATAACATGAAGCTCTTGTATGACTTCTTTGACATATCTGAACTACTTTTATAATGCTCTTGGTGCTTTTTTGATGCTTAAAAGCCTTTACTGCAAATCAAATTTTTCATTACAAAAGAAAAAATTAAATTGTGACAGAGTGAGTTAACGTAATTTTATTGATGCAAACGTATTGCTTTGCTTTTGTTAGTTTTGATCATTGGGTGCTTATTGTCTGTTATCTAGTCATATGCTAATATAGGCTGTTTTTTATTGGGTCATTTGCAGTCATGGCTGATGAAATATCCCCTTGTTAAATACATTTATTGTTGAAGCAGTCAATGACAGAGGCCAGGAACTAATTGCGACTATGACGTCTTGTCATGTGCTATTTTATAGGTCCTCTGTTGGAGTCACTCTCTGAATGGATGGCAACAGAATACCCTACTTAAGCTAATTAAAGTTACTTCAACATAAATGACTTGGGATAATATATCTCTTACTGACAGAACACTTTAGATCATGGCCTTGGCCCAGATTTTTCTTACAGTAGCATTACGTATTATTCTTTGCTGGGCTTTAGGTTAATATTCACTGGTTAAAAATCACTTCAGCATTTACAGTCCATGCACGTGAAGTTTCACCTTCCAAAAAGTTTCTATAAATTCAGAGCAGACGATAACCACTAGGAGGCCTATTGATTGGATTAGAAATGAGAATGAGACAAGGGTCACCTCTGAGGTGCAGGTACTACATTGACAAATGACCTCCTTTTAGATAATTTTACCCTGTTCGTTTTGTGCCAGGTCTTTGTTTTAATGGGATTACATGCTGCCCAGCCCTTTTGATAAAAGCGAGCCACCATAGATATATCCTGAGCAAAGGAGCTTGGAATTGATACTGTAGATAGTGTTGATGAGATTCTTGGTAGAATCACACCTATTCTTCTTTACTTTTGTGGTTAAGACCTCTTGATAAGCATTCTCTCTATCTCGTTTGTGATGCCCCACTCTAAACTAAAGGATCTTCACCAGTGGTGGTCGTTTGTCAGCATACCTCACTGTCACTGTATGACCTCAAAATGTCTTGGACCTCCTGCTGTAGGAGGAGCAAGCTTCCTAACAGATGCACTGGGTGGAGTGCCATTCAGCTTCCTACCACCAGACCAAAACTAGCAGCTGATAAAGGCAGAAATGGGTCAAGATGATGTTACCTGGTGCTTCAGCAGAACTTTTTACACCAGGGTTTCCTGAGGAGAAATGGATTAGGCAATTACACAGCTGAGGCTGGGCTCTATCTCCTAAGCCTGTTAGCTTTGCCTGTGCACAGGTTTCTGCAGATAAGTGACCATTCTTCTTTCTCTCAGTAAGTGCTGTCAGTGCTACAGGAGTCTCACTCTGCAAACCCAGCTCTTGCACTGCAACAGTTTAGAGGCATTTTTTTATACTCTTTAAAGAAATTGTTCACCCAAAAATGAACATTTTGTCATTCATTCACCATGATATCTTTGCAAACTTGCACAGTTTTCCCCCCTGTGATTATATAGTTTATGCTATACCACTGGCTGTCAAACTTCTAATATCTAATCATGCACTTTATTTCAAGTCTTCTGAAGCCATATGATGTTTTTTTTTTTTTTTTGTGAGGAACAGACTGAAGTTTAAGTCGTAGTTTACTCTCAAATCATTCATGCAACACAGAACATGAATGATTTGAGCTCTTAAACCAAATATGACAAATAAGGTGCAGACTGGACGTCAGTAACATAAACCAGCATTATAACTTCAAAGCTGCAACATATTTGATTTCAGAGCTGCAAAGTGTTTTGAGAGTGAATAACTTAAATTTCATGGTATGACTTTGGAAGATTTGAAATATAGTACATGAATCATATAAGCTTTTAAAATGGTGCTATTAGAGCTTTTGTTCACCGTGTATTGCCATTGTATAGAACACATTCAGAAATATCAGAATAGAGATTTGGGCATAGTAGGTTGAGTAAATATTGAAAGAATTGTCATTCTTTGGTAAACTACTTCTTTAACAGTGAAATATGTGAGAGTAACAATCTAAACATTAAAATAGGCTGCAATTTGATCTTGGATGAATTGTCTCTAATGTGGGACATTTATCATACATTTTCAGAGCCAACTGAAATTCGAAATTCATAAAAAATTACACATGCATTTATACTGTATATATTTGTTATCCAGCCTCATGTTTAATAAAGAAGAAGCCTTTTCCCTTGAGGGGCTGTTGAGAGTTTAGACTTAGATTAATGATGATATTTTAGTCAATATGTTATTTTTCCATTGCATCTTTGCTTGGTTTGTTTCATATTTTCACTTGAGAAACAAAACATAGTATATTTATACTATCTGTGCTTTATTCAATAAAACATTTAAATATTCAGAGGAGTTCAAAGTGAAAGCTGCACAAAGAAATGAATGGGCTTTTTTAATTCCTTGCATCTGAAGTCATGGCTGAACAGTCAAGAAACACAACAAATTCAGTGCAACAATAGCATTACATTGACCACTTTTCTGAGAAATTAAACGTGGCACAAGATGTCTCTTTGCAGGAAAAAAAAAGAAAAGGGAAAACATGACTAATCCATAGGATTAGTACAATTGGCTTTTTCTAAAGTATCCACTCAATAATCCTCAATTTCTTTAAGCCTAGTGCTCTTTCAGACAGCTGTGGAGGTAAAAAAAAAAAAAAAAGGCAAATTGCTTGGCAGTGGGCAGAAACGAGTAAGTGCATCTGTGCCGTCTAGATTGGTCTGCATGCCAACAGGAAGTGAAGTCTTAATGGCGTCTCTCTGTTTATCTTGTCCCCTGGCCTATTGAGACCAATTACCATGACCAGCCGAGCCTGACAAGGAGATTTCATGCATCAGGGGGCCAGTAAGTCAAAGGTTTCCTGTACTTTGGGGTAAAGAAATGATTCGCCACCACAAGACACAGAAGAAACCAGGAGTAGGAATGGAAATGGAGACAAAGCAACGCAGCAATGTTGTCTCTGCTCTTATCCTTACTTCTTTCAGGTAACATCCACTAAATTTTTATATTCTGAGACAATTTTAGGGTATCCATAACCACAGTGCTTTCAGAAACAATCAAATGCACTTACAGTAATGGGAGAGATTTTTCCATTCACCTTTCCTATGCACCTAAAGTTTCCTCTGAAGCAGTCACACACTAAGTCAGCTCAGAGATTCGTTTATACGTGCAGTGGGTGCAAAGAAAAGAGCAGATGTTGTTTATGGCATGAACAAAAGCCCTCAGAGATTCATTGCATCAGAATTCTCGTCTGTCCCCATGTGTTGTGCTCCAGCCTTCATTGCCATCCACTCCATTCTGTCCACAGGGGCTACGTCATGTCACCCATATAGATGTCACCCGGTGTTGCTATGAACACTTCACCTGCATATTGACCCTAGTACAGACTGACTGTACAGGAGTATTTAGTACTTGAGTGATTATATGTCATTGCATATACTTTTTAATTTATTTTTAAGTAAAAGCTTTATCTATAGCAGGGGTTTTCAACCTTTTAGGACATTTTGGTGGCTTTATAGGGAAAAAAAATTAATTACATTGTTTTTTGAAGTGTTATGCTCTTCTAAAAATGTTACAGTGTTCTATAAATTTGTATAAAGCTTTTTACGTTTAAATGCTTCAGTACAAGTTCATATTGAAACTTTTTTATTTATTTATTTATTTTTACTCAGGTAAATTTTGGCTGTGTACTTTGACTATTAATTGAGTTGAAATTTTCCAACACATTTCCCTTACATCCTTTCATTAAGTATAATTTCGCAGAACTTTTTACACCTTTGAATACAAGCACATACCGTTCCCAATGCAGCTACAAGAGTTATGACAGATGCTTCCATCGTCAGGCCCATCTCTGACTCACACACACTTGGCTCACTCTGTGGTTGTTATGAAATATCGAGACAGATCTTCAACCAGCTCGCTGTTGTTTGTCAGTTTTCGCAGTGGGCTCTGTTACCATGGTAATTCAGATGAGTGAAAGCTTTGCGCTAACGTTTGTTGGTGTAGCGGAGGCGTGAAGAAGGAAGGAAAGTAATGATTGTGGCCACAGATGTTTCCAAATGACCCATACATAACCGATTTCCTCTTTGCCAAAAATTCGAATATAGGCCGGATGTTTCGTTTCTCTGTAGCGAGGGGCAGAGGAGGTGTGAAGTCTGCAGGGAAAACCACTTTCAGCGAGTCAACACTAGATTTAATATTCATCTCTTGAAGGGGGAAAAAAGAGCTAAATATCTTGCTTTTTGACAGACAGCCAAATCAGAACAGACAAGTCCAGTCTTTCTGTCTCTGACGCACACACACTCACTCCCTTACAAATACACTTACATATCACTTTAGCACCTGCCTCGGGCCTTCTTGAGGGCTTCCAGCCTGCATAGCAATGGGAGACTGACAGCGTGTATCCACTAGAGGGGAGGTGAGGCTGAGACGCTCAGAACTGACTTCGCATGAATCACTAAAAAGACTTTGTTTCCACCTGCACCTCAGTGAGAGAGTGATTCCTTGCTGTGACTCCTCCACTCCCTCCCACGTATGTGAACAGATCCGTGTCAGTGTTGTGGAGTAACTCGCTAAATGTAACGACGCTACTACCTGAACTACATTTTTTTAGCGAGTAGGTTATGGATAGTGACCAAGCACTGCATTGCTGCTTTATTACTGTATTCACACACCGTATGTATGTTGGTCAAATATGAAAAGGGGTTTTCAAGAATCAAATCTAAGTTTAATACAGCTTTAAATTAAGTTTTTTTTTCCCATACAGTGGAATGTGTCATGTTTAAGTTTTTTTTTTTTTGAGCAAAAATATTAAACTAGTTAATTATAATTTTAATTCTTTTCCAATCTTTACTATCCTTTAAACTGCTAGGTTTTACCCATTTGTTTTTATTCATTTAAAATTACTTTTTCTTTTGTATATTTTAAGTATGCTCATTTTTACATAAATATATCCGTTATGCTGAATGACGATGAAACATTATTTAACACATTTTCAATTAAAATTTTCACAAAAGTTATTCGAAACATTAAAGTTGATACTTTATTTGCATTTAATGTCTATAAAACCACTTTTGTACATTTATTTTGGTGCAGACATCAAACTGGGACATCTTGTCTTCGACTCATGTATTGAAATGTCTGATTCCATCTAGTGAATCGGTTTGTCTCTGTCCTCTCTATCATATGTCATTTGGTCATTTGTAACCCTGGAAAGATTTATTCTAGTGAAGTGGTTTATTCCACTCTTTAAATAGTTTTTTGTACCAAGCCCTCTCTCCTTTACTGACTACAAAGTCAGATTGTTTTTAGTGAATCAGTTCAACCTGAATGCTCCCCTCTCTCCATATGTCATGTACGGTTAAAAAGTTTTAATCGTTCTAGGGAATTGGTTCATTTAACTTTGTCCTCTCTCTTTTATGAAGCCTTGGAAAGTCAGATTCATTAGTGAATCATCTGAAACATTCCTGACTATCCATATGTCATATGTAGTGTTGGAAAGTTGTAGTCTAGTGAATCCGTTTTTTTTTTACTCGGTTCTCTTTCTCTTATGTAGGCTTAGAAAGTCTGATTCATTCTAGTGAATCAGTTTTTTTTACTTAGTTCTCTTTCTCTTATGTAGGCTTGGAAAGTCTGATTCACTCTAGTGAATCAGTTTGTTTTACTCTGATCACTTCATCTTATGCAGGCTTAGAAAGTCTTATTCTAGTGAAGTGGTTATGGAAATGTAAATAAATTATATTTTTATAGCTCACTATTTATTTAATTTGTGGTGCTGTTCATTTCAAAGTTTTCAACACATATATATCATATATATATATATATATATATATATTTGTAATTAGTGTGAATATCTGTTTGATGCGTTTTGTTACTGTGATTGAGATTATTCACTCTCACTGTGTTTCTGACATATTTATGATATTAACTGTACATTTATACTTAAAAGATATAGTCTCCCTGAATATTTTTTTAGTGTTATGTTAGTACAGATATAGTCTTTGTAATTCTAATCAAACAGATGCTCATGTATGCATGAAATAACTAATGAAATAAGAGCCAAGAGTGCAGGTACTCACTGTAACTCTCAAACACATCACACACACACACACACACACACACACACACACACACACACACACACACACACACACACACACACACACACACACACACACACACACACACAAACACACAAACATTCAGGATGAGAAATTTTCTTATGCTTTTGAACCTAAGGAAAGTCATGAACCGTTATAATTTTTTTCAGAGGGCATCTCAAGGAAGCAATAGGTGCTGGACAGCAGGTGGTGACCAGATAAGATACTAGACAGGATTTAAAAAAACTGTACTAGTCAGGCTATCTGCTTCCAGTCAATGCACCACATGATTTCAGTCTGAACCACTTGGAATTGCAGTCATGTCAGTTTGATGGTGAAATGTTTAGAAAGAGGACTGATTTTTCTGACACATCATATTCAAGGCTGCTCAGAGATTCATGTTCAGATCAGTTCTGTCTCCAATCCATCTGTCTGTTGCTATGGAAGAATTTGAGACTGTAGTTGCAGAATTCTTTAAATGTAAATTGAGTAGACTGAACTGAGAAAACAGTTTGGACTTGGGACTAAGAACTGATGAGCTGCTATACGAGTATGCGTGAACCAAACACTTGAAGGAAGGAGGGAAATTAAAGGGGTCATATGATGTTGCTAAAAAGAACATAATGTTGTGTATTTGGTGTAATGTAATGTGTTTATGCGGTTTAAGGTTAAAAAACACATTATTTTCCACATAATGTATATTATTGTTTCTTCTCGCCCCGCCTTTCTGAAACACATCGATTTTTACAAAGCTCGTCGTTCTGAAAAGCGAGGTGTACACTAATTGGCCAGCTATCCAGTGCGTTGTAATTGGCCAAATACCTCAAGCGTGTCAGGGAAATATTACGCCCCTTACTATACTGTGATGGCATCTCCCGGCACAACCAGACAAAACCAATAAATCCCATTGAGGCATTTGTTGCATCCAGTGTGGACAAAATTACTGATTATAATGACTTATTCTGTGTTTTTACGCGTTGCGTTGCGTATCGTGCCATGTAAACATAAAACCATGTCTGCATTTGTGATCGAAGAAATGACAAACAACAAGCACTACTCTACACTGCTCAAAACTCATGTTTGAATCATCAGTGGCAAATTCTTTAAATATAAAACATGTACTTACAGGCTGTGAGTCAAAAGCGCCAGACTGTCCTTGCAAAGTTGGAACTGCCCCACTTTATAGAACAGCCTTTGAACACAGACCCATTGTAGGCTACTCTGCAGGTTCAGGAAACAGTCCTCCATAAAATGTGTCAGACACTGCGGGCTTGAGTGAAGAATGGCCTGCGGATTCAACGAGGGACACATGTGACGACCCCAGGCTGGACTCCGCTTCGTCCTCAGTGAAAGGCGATCCAGCGATCCACAGAGCGAAGTTTTCCTCAGCGACCAGCATGGATCAGCTTTAGGCATGATGATGCGGATAGCGTCCTCTTTTGGAAGGCCCAACAAAGTAGTTTCGCTTTTTAAGGCGATTTAGGAGGGCATGGACAAGTCTTAACTTTTATAAAGAATATCTCTTTGGATTTGAGACTTTAGTCTTTGCAACTTTACAGATCTTCTTTATGCACCAAGAGCTTGTAACACTCCATAGAGAAAGGAAAAATTGAAATCGCATCATATGACCCTTTTAAGGTTTTTCTTGGTTTATGTAAAAAGGCGATTAAGACTAATGTATTCACTTTATATGCTTTAGACATGTAAAATATCCATGCTTCATATAATTATTTGTTGTACAGGTTACAAGTGACAGTAAGACATGTATAATGTTACAATTCCAAATAAATTTAAGAGCTTTCTATTGATCAAAGAATCCTGAATCACAAATGTAGCACAAAAGTAGCACAAATGTTTTCACTGATAATAATAAAATAATATGTTTCTTGAGCAGCAAAATTGGAGAAAGAAGACTGGCTGCTGAAAACTCAGCATTGCATCACAGGAATAAACTGCACTTTAAAATATATTAAAATAAAAAGCTTTAAATGGTCATTTTAAATATTTTACAAAATTTTAGATTTTGTATTTTTGGCCAAATAAATGCAGCCTTGGTAAGCGTAAGAGATTTACTGACCCCAAACTCTTGAAAAATTAATTTTGTTCATGAGAAAAGCAGCAATGTCTGATTTGTGAACAATTATTTTTAGTGAATCATTTGATCCAGTTAATAAAACTGAATGATTATTTTTCACATCAAATCATAAAATTAAACTTTGAGCCACAACAGTCAATACAGAGTGTCACATTGCTCACCAACCAAAGGTTGAGCACTAAAGGTATATATCCTTTGGTTTATCTTTACCATGAGGCATAACAGTGCTATGTGTAAAAGCACATTAGGTTTTCTCAGTGCTCCATATGGGCCATATTCCCCATCCTCAGAATCGTTATTCAGCCATTACATTTAATTATCACGGAGAGACTTTCTTTAATACAAGTGGCCATCAGTTCAGTACAGGGCACATGAGAAAAGGAACGCAAGGCTGCCTAAATGATCTTTTCCCCCTCCATTTCCTTAGCTCAAGTGCCTCAGTGCTGAAATCCGATTGTCTCGCTGTTTTATTTCCCCTGTGGGTCTGTTGCCGTATTGTGGGTCATTTGTGTGGCTTAGACTGCTAAACTCAGAGGCATACTGAGCTTATAGTCATTGTCGACACACAAACACACACACACACACACACACACACACACACACACACACACACACACACACAAGCACAGAGCGCATCCCAACCACCATCAGGAGAACAGATGCCTTCTCATCAAAGCGTAAATGCCTCTGACGGCCGGGCTTTCCATCACAACACATCGGCCTTTTTGTTTTTTCCATCCACACATGCTTTTTGTTCATGCCAGCTTGAGATAAGGCCACTGATTGACACAATCCTTACTTTATGCCTGTCGGCATCGCTGTGATTTGTAAAACATATTTAAAGTGATGAAAAATTTCTGTTCAAAAAAACCTGTTCACGTTTCTCTCAGTTTTCAATGTTCGGATGGAAATTGTTTCTCAGAGTGAAATCTGTAAGAGGGCATCTCCACAGCTTCTACATGATTAAACTTATGCATTCAGGTGCCAGCTGATTCATGAGGAGACGAGGGAGTTGCATCAGTTTTATTCATAGACGGGTACATACAAATGGGCAGCTAAATACAGGCTATATACAGAACCATATTCTACAGTCAAATTCTGTTTTTTATAAATGAAGTATTTACAAAACAATGATGGTGTCATAAACAATTTGTGTGAAGCCCACATATAATTCATATGAAAGAACTACTCTATTCAGTGCCTGATTAGAATTCCTACAAAATCTTTTTATGATTCTTTCAAAATATACAGTTGAAAAGTTTTTTTTTGCTTGTTTTGTTTAGTTTTTTGGTAACACTTTACTAAAAGAGTTTATGTAAAATGTGTTGTTAAAGGATATAATGCATTATTATTATTAATGTGCATTGAAATACATTATATTTTGTCATAATTATAACCAAATATTAAATGCATAGTGTAACAATGAATTGATAAGTGTAATAATGTATTAACTCTGGTTACATTTATTCATGAGATTGTACAATGCATTACAAGATGCATTACAAGGCATAATTAATGCATCAAGACTCCTTTTATAATGCATTATACGTAAAGTTTATGTAAGAAAAGTTACCATTTAATTAATTTTTTTTCATTATTTGTATTTTTATTATTACACACACATATATACATATATGTAAATTTTCTCCTTTGGTGGTGGGAAAGAAAACCAATGTTTCCAATTTGTACAGCAGACTAGAATGTGTCAGTGCAGAAGTTACAGTACCTCACATCTCCATGTATAACAATTACTGTCTCAATAGGGCTAGTGTTTCTCAGCTGTAGGACACACTGTCACTGTGTTTTGGAATGAAGATTGTGTGTGTGTGTGTGTGTGTGTGTGTGTGTGTGTGTGTGTGTGTGTGTGTGTGTGTGTGTGTGTGTGTGTGTGTGTGTGTGTGTGTGTGTGTGTGTGTGTTTGGCAGCAGGCGGAGTGAGAGAAAGAACATAGGGTGAGTGACACAGAGAAACGGAGCGCTCTACTGGAGGGGCTGTTCTTTCAGTCTAGTCAACCCATGGCCTCCTGAAAATAAACCTTTGGATGAAAAGCACATCACAGCAAACTAATTGGCCAGGAAAGATCAAAATGGCCAGAGGGACCAATTTCAGAGAGGCTAGAGAGCAGAGAGAGAGAGAGGAAAAATGAATGGAGAGAGCAGTATGGAAGAAATAAACAGAGAAAGAAAAGGGTAGATAACAGCAGTGGAATATAAACGAAAGAGTGACTATAGAGCAGAAGAGGGCATAATCCTAGCTGATGTCAGCAAACATGGAGTTATTGGTCATTTGTCTGGACCCTCACAGCTTTTTAGCCAACATAATTGATGGAAGCAAATCTATTGTAATGATTGTCTAGTGATGATGGAAGTGTTTCCAAGTGTTTGTGCTTTGTTCCACTGATCTTTTTCTCTCCTGAGTGTCTGTCTGCTTGTGAGCTGCCTATGGGCACAATAGAGTGAAAGATGACAGAATGACTGTTTAACAGGTTGATTGTGCCTGACATGCAAGCATGTATTGTTTTAAAGAGACAACAGGCAGTGATTAAGAAATGATGAATGCTGTGTGGTTGCGTACTTGTGCAATCAGCGTCAATGATGATGAATGAAAATCAAGTTCAGACAGACACATGTCCTGCAGAAATGTAAATATTGGGCTATGAAATCCTACTTGAATTTATACAGACTAAGGTAATTATTACAAATATTTTTTCTAAAAGCAATGCTGTGCCTAAAAGCAATAAACTAACAAGTTTTGTTTTAGTTTATTCAGTTCTATAATGTTTAAGTGCTGTTTTGTTTGTTGTATGTTTGATACAACTATTTTATTTAACTGTTTTATCTTATTTTTTTAGTTTTGTAAATGTTTTTCACTTTTTTTGTGTGTTCACTGCTGTGTGTGTGCACTTTGGAAACTGCTCCCCAGGGCGCCGCAGCATAAATGGCTGCCCACTGCTCTGAGTATGTGTTCACGGTGTGTGTGTGTTCACTGCTGTGTGTGTGCACTTTGGATGGGTTAAATGCAGAGCACGAATTCTGAGTATAGGTCACCAACCTTGGCTGTATGTCACGTCACTCACTTATTTATTGCGTTCAAATAATACATTCAAAATTCACTTTACTGAAATAAATGCAGCAGAATCCAGCAGACACTAATTGTAGACACTTGCATTCTTTTCCTGATTTTTCTGAACAAATCAAAGTTTCTTCATTAAAATTTTGAAAGGTCCGTATTTGAAGATTACAGGATGTCAATGTAGTGACAAGCTCATTATTTGAGTTACAATTTTTTTTGCCCTCTCTCTTTCTCAAATTTTTAATCAGAAACTGTCACATTTCTCAGGGAGAGAGAATACAGTTGGTGAGAGATGGAGAAGTTTGGGTTTTCATAGCACCTGTGTGGCTGACGTGATACTTCTCCCCTTTTCTGTGATTCCATCTCTGCTCATTATGCAGCATTGAGGAGCATTCTGTCAGATAAAAGCAGAGCAATAATGGAGGATAATGACTCACTCACAGTTCCAACTGCCTGTAAGTCAGAGCTGGGCTTTGAAACTGTGAAGCCCCGGCCCCTTGACTGCGGTAAACAATGAGAGAGAAGATAGAGGGACTGACAGAGGGAGAAATGTCGATGAAGGAGAATTAACCCCTGAGATTGAGGGATGTCAAGGAGCAGAAAGAAGCAGTTCCCTCAGGTGGTGTCAGAAAGCCAGGCCACTGAGGGATTGTGCGGTTGTGACATTGTAAGCACACAGAGACAAAGTGTGAGTGCAGTGCAATTTGTTCCATGTTGAAGAGCCGGACCACCAGCTGCTGCCAACCAATCCCTAACCTTTATTCAGTAAATCCTCTCATATCATAACCTGCTATTTTAGTATGGAAGCCTGTTTCTGCTACTGAATAAAAGAATAGGGGTATTGCAACCTTTTATATCTCAATTTCGGTCTTTTTTCACAAAAATTATCACTTTTTTTCTCAGAAATCCGTGATATAAATTGTTTATATCTTACAATTCTGTCATGATAACACACAGTTGCGAGTTTGAATCTCGCAATTGCGAGGAAAAAGCCAGAATAGGAAGAAAATTGCAATTACCTTTTTAATTTTTTTTTTTTTAGTCAGTGGCGGAAATGGACTTCCATAATTTTGGAGATACACATTTCTAAAAGGTATTTTTGTAACCACATTTTTTTCTCCCTGCCAATGAAAAAAAAAAAAAAAAGCCTTAATGTGGCCAAATTAGAGGACCAGAGCTTATTTGATCAAAAAATTTGCAAAAATAGTAATATTGTAAAATATTATTGCTATTTAAAATAACGTTTTCTATTTAAATATATTTAAAATCGGAATTTATTATGATTATTATGTTTATGATGATGATGATTATTATTATCATTAATGTTAAAAACCATGATACACAGAAACAGAAAAAAACAAAGATACAGACAGATTTACAAAAGTTTTCTCTTTCAAATAAATGCTGTTGTTTTAAACATTCTATTAATCAAAGAATCATGAATCCAAATATTAGGTTTTTTTTTTTTTTTTTTTTTTTTTACTGTATTTTATGCAAAAAATACTTTTCATTTCAGAACGTAAGAGTCTTCTTTCAAAACAGTTAAAAATTAATATTCATAGACTTTTGACCGGTAGTGTGTTAATTTTAGAATTAATTTGAAGAATTATTTTTTAAGTCTTTTCACACTTTATCTTTTCTTTTCTTTTTTCTTTTTTAATTATTTAATTTATTATATATGTATAAAAATAAACAACAAATTTATTTTATTTTATTTATGTCTGATTTTAGACTACAGACTATGCTTGTTTGCAAAGGCTACACTTTTTATGCTGTATTCATATCATTATGAAACAGTTGAGTTTCTTACTGGTAAAAAAGAAAAAGAAAAAAAAGAAAATAGATTGAAGGCAGGTTGCAATAATAACTTCTTTGTGTGTAACTTAGCTAAAGGTGACTGTTTCAGGGCATAAAATGTTTGATCACCTGATAAAGTGGTAAATCTGGGAACATTGTTGCACAGAATTAAGTGATACACCTCAGTTTGATCTCTGGCCTTTAAAGATATGCCCCATTTTCTGAACAAGAGTGCTACGTGATCAAGAGTAGATTACACTTACACACACACACACACACACACACACACACACACACACACACACACACACACACACACACACGCTGGCTTTACAGAGGAACCATGAGTGTGTGTAAAGTACTAAAGTGGCCTCTCAGCTTTGAAAGGACAGAGAGAAGAAAAACACCTGAAAGACACCTGAGCACTTCTGAGCAAACAGAAGAGGAAGGGCTGTTAGACCGGCTCAGTCTGGGCCTCTGATTGCAGTGTCATATATAAAGACTTTTAGATGGCATATGAGTCCTTTGTAAGAGGGGCATCGTGGCTGTAGTCGCCTGGAGCTCAAACCTTCAATTATCCAGCACAAAGCATACACAGTATACCTCAGAAAAAGCTTTGATGACTGTCTGGATTGCTATGTGTATGATCCTGACTTCTGTGTAGGTGAATGTTTTTCAAAACCTTTCTGCTATTAGAGACATCATTTATTTGTAAGTATCCTTTAGTTTCACAGAGCATGCATGCTTTTAAAATGGAGGAAATAGGCAGATAAAGGAGACTTTTTTAGGAGGTTTTACCAATCATTATTTTTTCTTGTTTTCCTGAAAAATATTAAGACATCCTTTAAGCGACAAAAATGTACTTGAGAGGCAAATTCCAAAAGATATTAAGACTCATCCATTTAAATAATGTATTCTTAATAAATCATTAAATTCTCAAACAATGGGCTTAAAGGAATTGTTTACAAAAAAATGCTGTTTATTATATTGCAGGTAATAATGCTGTAAATAATATTTCATGCACAAACTGATAGTTTCACTTCATAAGACCTCAATATATCATCAGGAGTCACAGGGATTAACTGGGTCTTGCCTAATAGAACTCTTTCTGCATCTCAAAGTTACGGTAGTCACCCACTTTTATCGGGCATTTTATATATGAGCATTTTATGAATTCAGCTAAAAATAGTCTTTACTGTTCTTCTGAGGAAAAAAGTCCCCTTCATTTTTGATGATTTTCATTCTTGGGTTTAACTCGAATCAAAATCAAAATTTAAAAAAATTAAATTTATCTAGTACTATTAAATATAAATATCTATTTAAAATAAAAAAAAAAAAAAATCCATTTTCCTTTTTGTGGTGTTTTTCCTCAGCAATGAAGGAATGAACACCAGGATCTTTGGATCGCATCCCCCTCATCCATAATCTGTTCATGTGAAACCTGGCAGATGAGAATTAGCTCACTATAATCATGGCCACCGCTAACAATCTCTTAGTATCTAACAAGAAAACACTCAATATCCTCATAGGACTTGGCTCCTCTCTCTTCTCAAAAAGCGTCTTTCCTCTCACAGCCAGTGATATAACATCCTCTTCTTGTTCATGTTCAGCAGAGTGTGTGAAAGCAGAGCGGCGTAACCATGTGTGAAGGCCCGTACCATGTAGAAGAAACTTGTATGATTTACCACTTGAGTCTCTGATACATGTCAACTGTTGCAGTCAGGAGAGAGTTGGAGGGTTCAGCCAGTCAAAGCACTTAAAGTGAAGAGGATCAGAGTAATTGTTCTGCTTCTTCTATGTGTCATGGATGAGGGCAATTTCCCTCCATTTCTGTCCATCATTTTGACCCTATCATCATGCATCAGCATGACTCGGTGCACAGCCCCATAAAGACAGCTCTCTCATAAAAATACCTGAAGGGGGCTTAAGTCTGGGATAGACCCCATGAGGCAGCTGCACTGAAACAGGAGTGGTAAATTATAGCATAAAGTACAGTTCAAACGTTTGAGGTAGGTTTAATGTGAAATAGTATTTAATTGTAAAATAACCGTTTTCTAATTGAATATATTTTGAAGTGTAATTTATTCCTGTGATGCAAAGCTGAATTTCCAGCAGCTATACTCAAGTCTTCAGTGTCACATGATCAGACAGAAATAATCTAATATTCTGATTTGGTGATTAACCCTATAAAGCCTGCCATATCATAACTGATACACACATTTCTAATGCCTGTAAATTATCAACATGATCAAAACTTTGGTGAAAAATATCATGTTACTGTTGGGAGATATTTGTGACAAGTGACAAGTGATATTTATAAGCATTTTATGCGAGTTGTCCATTATACTGTTATACAAATCTAATTGATTTATAGTTGAATTGGTTTACAAGCAGAATTTCAGCCTGAAGCCCGTATAATAATCAGCATCTGTCTATCTATATTCTTGTCTAAAGGGTCAATAAACTGGTAAATTTTATATACATATAAAATAAACTTTTCTTTTTTTAACATGTCAGGCTTTAAAGAGTCCAGAAACGTAATATTTCTGTTGGAACAGTGCTACTTTTTTCAGAATATTTTGATGAATGGAGATTTCAGAAAAGTAGAATTTGTTTGAAATTAGAAATCTTATGAATAATGTCTTCACTGTAACGCAATCTATCTAATGCTTCCGTGCTAAATAAAGGTAATAATTTATTTCCAAAATATAAAAATACAATATTACTGAGCCTAAACTTTTGAAAACTATATACAGTATATATATCTGAAATGTGCTTTAATACAAGCAAACTTAAGCATGTTAATATCAGACAACACCAGTGGGGCTAAAAGTGGATCCTTCCTGGTTCAGGTTCTCCTGCCATGAGATATGCAAAACATAAATGGTAGCACTTACTCAAAAACCTGAGTGGAATATGCTGGCACTATGGTCCATTTAGTAAAAACAAAGAGGTTTTAATGGATATTATTATTCGGCAGGAGTTTCAGTGCCTTTGTAAGCTTGTTAAGCGCCGTCTCTAAATGGCATTCGTATGCACCAATGAATCTTTGTTTCTCATATCCAGATAATAGAAGCACCTGCATTCATAGCGCGATAATGATAATTCTAATAATAATACTCTCAGGCATTTTGAAGCGTAATGAATTGGTTTTGTGATGTTTTTCTGCAAACTGATATTGTGCTGGAAATAATTTGCAGTTATTATTAGCTTCCTAGAGCTCTGGAAACTAAAGCAAAGGTTGCTATTCTCCCTTACATTTCTGAGGTTTCTTAGACAACAAGAAGTTTGAATTCTTGCAACAGCTGTAAAAATTGTCCATGCTGGTAGTTGCTGTTGAAGGAAAATATGCCGATGATAATGATGTGGCTCTTGTGAATCTTGTAGCATCTTGTGGCTCATGTTCCATTAGCTCATAAAGTTTTGTGCCATTTAAGGAGAAATCTTTCACCATAAGGGTCATTATGGTCTTTTAAAGAAAGACTGGTGTAATTCACTTCCCCTTATGTGTGCTGCATATTTGAAGAGAGCATTAGAGCTCTGTGTCTCTGAAAGCATCATGTTTGTTCCTCAGCGTGAGAGGAGTCCATTAGGACAATGCTAATGATGTGATCCTTTGCTTCAGTCATATTTTTCTTTGTCTTTCAGCACTTGAAAAGGTAGCAAAGCTGAATTATCCAAAGTCACATTTCCTGACAATAGTGACAATTTTTGTTATTCTCCACAAGACATTTGTCACCAAAGCATATAATAATACGATATAATAATAATAATAATAATAATAATAATAATAATAATAATAATAATAATAATAGACTAATGAACCTTTTAATGAACTTTTTACATATTAACTTTTTACATATGTTTTGTTTTTATAAAATGTGAAAGTCATGACATTTTGCCAAGTATGGTAACCCATACTCAGAATTGGTGCTCTGCATTTAACCCATCCAAGTGAACACACACAGCAGAGAGAAGGGAACACACCGTGAACAGTTTTTGTCTTTTTTGCTTTCTAAAAAATATTTATAAAAAGTTTATTCATTTTTTTTTGGTTTAATTTCAGTTTCAGCTTATTATTTCAGCTATCTACTATTTGTTTTATTTTATTTCAGCTGTTATATATTTTTAATTTTAGCTTTATTGTAATGAACATTTTTTTTATATAGGTTTCGTTAACAATAATGACGATGCACCGCACTTTTCAGCAGAAACACATTCTTAACAATTGCATTTATCTGAAACAAAACTGCTGTATAAGAAAGACTCTATAACACATTAACACAAAATCTTCATCGTTATTTATGTTGCATTTGTGGAGACTATGGGTGGTGACAAAATTAAAACCAATTAAAATGTCCCAGTTCTGTCAATCAAATCTCGCATCCTTATTCTGCCCTCCTTTTGGGCTGCTGAAACAGAAGCCAGCATCTGTGAAGCGCCTGACTCAGTGTTTCAGCCTTTTGCTGTGATGGAGTTATTTGTGGCAGAGCCTTTGTTTCTACGCCTGAGCAGAACCGCGAGCAGAGGGGAAGACTTTCATGAGCACACAAGCTTTCATCTCAGTTTCACTGCGAGTGAGAGAGGGAGCAAGTGAGAATGAGAGAAACTGCGAGTACTTTAGATTGTTGCATAAAAACATTGCTTCCAGCCAAATCGATCAGGTTTACATCACAGTAAGTGGTGTTTTTGTTTTTGTTTTGTTTTGTTTTCCTTTGGTTGATGTTTGCTCTCATAATTATAATTTTTCCTAAATGTATTATTTCAAAAAATGTTAGTAGTGTTTTTATTTATTTATTTATTTTTGGTATGTGTATGATGTGTGTTTACAACTGTTGTACCACATGACATTTTACAATCACTGACTTGCCTTAAAAATGGTAAATTATTTTTAAGAGACTTGCTGACATTGACACACAGTCATGAAGGTTTGCGGGGCGTCTCTCTATGAGATAATTTCCTGTTTTTTTTTTTTTTTTTTTTATTATCATGTGTAACTATTTTCACTGACACATGAGTTAAAAGTTAAAAGTTTTGAAATTTTCAAATATTAATATTAATGATAGTGAAGTAGTTTTGCTACAATTATGTGTATATTTTTAATTTAAAGAAGTAAAAATAAAAGATTTTCAAAGTTATTTAATAACTTTATGCCCCCCCCCCCAAAAAAAAAAATTATTTGAAAACTAATTTTATGTGTGTGAGTATGTACACATACATATATGAATTTGAATAGATACTTTTTAATAGCCAGATGGTGTAATTGCATTCATCCTTCCCCTAGTGAGCCAAATTCAAAAAATACTGACCATCATTTCACTGTCATAACAAAGCTGGCCTTCAGTGAAGAAAAGTTTTTGAAGTGAAGTACCAGCTTTCATGAAAGCAGGGAACCAGAGGGGCAAGAGGGATAAGAGGGCCAACTAACAGAAACACTACAAAGGACAGAGGAGATGAGGCTGCTGTTGTCGCAGTGCCTGTAATAAACCTCTTCAATTTCTGTCTTCTTCCTTCTCACTGTATGGTGCTCTATTGATGAATGTTGTCCTTACAGCAGCCACATCAAAGCTCCAGTCTAATGTGGATCTCCAATAGTAAGAGATCCAGCATAATGGATGATCAGATCCAGGCTACAGTGTGAAATGAAGGGTTTATTTAGCCTCTGTTTATTTTCTTCCCATCACAGTGTTTGTTTTCATCTCCAGTTTTTTTTTACAGCAACCACCTCTGGGGTTATTCAAACAGGCTCTGGAATTAATGAAATGCATGAAGAGGAGAAAGAGAGGATGAGACTGAGAGGAAAAGTTGCCTGTGGAGGGGTGATTTTTCTTGAAATCCACACGGCTTTATACCCTGGAGGGTCCTGTAGGGGTTGGTTCACCCCCCTTCCACAGCTGTATCAGTCAGTCTCATGTGTCTGTCCTTATCCTGACCTGGAATTCTTTCTGTATTATTCGGTGCCTATGTGCCTTTAAAGCCATGGGGATTATGGTGAAGCTGGAATTTTGATATATGGAATTAATGGCTTGAGGAGGACTTAAATGTGCTGTTGCTGTGAGCAAAGCTGTCGCCCTCATCGCTGTTATTAGATGACAGAGGAGATGCTAATTTCACCCTCTCCTCCAAGTGTGATCTGGGAATGGATTTGAGATTGAACTGTTCTCGGGATCCCAGGGGCACTGTTTATGCTCATACGCAAGCTGAGCCTGAAGAAACAGACAACGTGTCAAAGAATATTTCTTTTTGAAGTAATCTTAACTTAATTCTTTGGAGACAGAAAGTTCAACTGATCATCATGAATGTTTTTCACTGGGATGCAAAACCAGAAATTATCTCAGTGTTTCCCCTGACATTATATTACACTTAAATATGGACTAGTATCTGTAAATAATAAGCCACAAAAATACTATATAAACATGAATCCTGCATGTTCTGCGTGTCTGCGTTAATGAATGGTTCAGATGCACGGTTTTGTTTACTACACACACTGAAGCGCACGTGACGCTCGCGGAGATATTAGCATCTGTCGTCTCACTAAATGAGGACATAAATACATAAACAACACCTCCAGAACTGCTCTGAGAGTCACTTCATGACAAATAAACCAAAACATATTAATAAAAATAACCCCAGAAAAATAAAAGTTTGATATATTCTTGAGGGAATATATATATATATTAAGAACAAATTTGAATAAACTAAGTTGTTTTATGCATTATATATATATATTATATATATATATATATATAAATTTGAATAAACTAAGTTGTTTTATGCATTCAAATAATTAATATATATATATATTAAGAACAAATTTGAATAAACTAAGTTGTTTTATGCATTCAAATAATTAGACATGAGATTAGACATTTGATAATAATTAAACATTGCGAGGAAAAAATAAAACATTTCGAAGGACCCTAAGCATGCAGTTTCTTTTTTTTTTTTTTTTACTTTTAATAAATTGATGTGAAATTGTATAAGTTTCATGATTTTAATTTATTAGACATGCTTTTTGATTAATAAAAATTCATTTAACCGTTAAAAAGGAGTTTCAGAAAAAAGTGGAATCCAGAAAAATTAAAACAGAAAAAAAATGGAATTTGGAAAAAAAAACAAAAAACGGAATTTGGGAAAAAAAATAAAACTGATTCCATAGGGCCCTACACAGGTGAGCACACTCCCACCAGCGGACAGAGGGTGTCGGAAAATATGTCACGTCCCCCAAATAAAGAAAGTCATACAGATTTGAAATCAATTATGATAAGAAAAAAATAGCACCAAAGAAAAGGACTATAAAAACTTAAACATTTCAAAGCGGTCCCTTTTGGTTCTCATATAACAAATATTAAGCTGAATCCCTCATACACACTCATGCATACACAGATGCATAAAACCCACTCAAGAACGCCCACCCGCATGCTGCCTCTTTACTTTTTAAAAACACATGCACACATGCTCTTGGCTTATTGATGTCTAATTCCTGATGAATACATGGTTCTGTACATGTTCGAACAATTGCTCCAGTGCCCTAAGCAAAGCCCCTCATACAGGTCCACTGCTCTTTCCAAGGGTGGGATGGACTGATAAGAGCCCTAACCCTTCTAGTGACTGGGTTCTGTATATCGGAGCGATGCAAGAAGCTCAACCTGCTCCAGGCTCCAATGGTCTGATAAAGTCGAAGGGCAACATTGGTGCCTAATCAGTTAAAGCCCTTTATTTCAGTGGAGAAGCCAAAACTGTGTTGGAAACTTTGTGTTTTTGCATTGTTGCACACACAGAAAGGCCATTATATATGCAGTTGCACATGTTGCAGATTGTTTAAGGAGGTCTTTGCGTCTCTGTAAAAGTTAAAGCTCATTGCTGATCTATGCAAAATGCTGTTTTCTGTTGCTTGCTTATAGCTTCTGAAGACAGCTGAGTCACAGGATAAAGGTTATATATTTTTAAAGATGGTACGAGATCACAATCACACAGTTCAGTTTGTATTCCATTACATCATGCTTTGAACACCTTATCACCCACTTTACCCAGTTATGCCTTACCATCTACTGTACTGCATTTATTTTTCAGTACTGTGAGGTTTTGGGAACAAAAATGCAAAGCTTTCTTTAAAAAAATAAATAAAAATAAAATAAAATAAAAAACCTGAAAGATCAGCCAGCTTTGAAAAGGAATAGACATTTTCTAAAAACAAATGAGCTTAAAGTTAAGTTTTTTCATTTGGATCTTCATTTTCATCTTCTTTTACTTTAATCAGGACATGACAAACATAGGCAAAACAACATGGCATCACTTCTAATTTGTGTGTTTTGTGAATTACCATGAGTAATAATTTAATATTTCTGGGCAATTTCTAGATCTCTTAAAAGGATAATTCACCCAAAAATGAAAATTATGTCATTAATTACTTACCCTCATGTTGTTCCAAACCCTCTGTTCATCTTCGGAACACAAATCTGAAAAGAGCTCTCTGACCTAGACAGCAAGGATTCAAGGACATCAGTGGTTCAACCATAATTATACACAGAATACTTTTTGTGTGCAAAAGAGAAAAAAACAAATAACAAATTGAACCCCTAATGTCACATGGATCATTTTACCGATGTCCTATGTTTCTGGACCTTGATCATGTAAGGATCCTTGCTGTCTATGGGATGGTCAGAGAGCTCACAGGATGCATCAGAAATATCTTAATTTGTGTTCCGAAGATGAACCGTGGTCTTACAGGTTTGGAAAGACATGAAGGTGAGTAATTAATGACAGAATTTTAATTTTGGGGTAAACTAACCCTTTAAATATATAAGACCTTGGGTGCTATTAATGTATAAATGTTCAAATGTTTTAACATTAAATATTAAACAATAAGGTACAAGAGGCAATTCTGTATTGTAAATATAATTGCTGCTAAAGGAATTTGCTAGGCACAATGTGTAGTCCTTCAGTATAAACACAACCTTGAATGTTTTTTTTCTTTTATGTAATGGTTATTAAATTTATGACAACATTGTTTCACTAAGCAAAATCATTAAAGGGGTCCTATTATGCTCTTTTACAAAGTCTTGATTTTGTATTGGGGGGTGTACTAGAACAGTACTCTCATACTAGGTTGTTTGAAAAACATTATTTTTTCAGATATTTTACATTATTACAACACATCTCTCCCCAGTATGTCTCGTTCATGGCAATCAATTTGAAATCATGAAATGAAATGAGCGTAATTTAAACCCGGATGATTGCAATCACTCTTAGTTTGTCTGTCTTGGGAAAGCTAGCATGTCTCCAAGACATAGTGATAACACTCGTTGCCTTCTCTAGTGCAGCTCAACCAGGTCTCATCCCATTCGTCGATATTTGTGATATCACAAATCCCGGAAAATATGTGTTGTAGTCCAAACGAGTCATTTGTTGTAGTTTTTGAAAAGTGAATTCTGTTAAATACAATATCTCCTTTTGAAGTGGACTTTGAGCTTTGTAACTTTGCAGATCTTTTTATGCTCAAACAGCAACATTACAGATTTACTAAAGTAGAAAAAGTGAAAGAGCGTAATAGCACCCGTTTAAGTTCCATCCTTTTAATACAGAATATACTAGGGCTAATCTCTAACATAACAGAAGCTTGCTAGGCAACAAAAATAACAGCTATAGGTGCTACAGTGATTATGGTTATGTTTTCACTCTTACTACATATATTGCATGTTTTATACATCTGGAGGTAATTCAAGTTAATTGTATACACAATGTATTTCTTTTTCATGACACTTAGGCTAAATATGCAATAAGACCACTTAAATCATCTTTTCCCCAAAAGAACAAGGCTCTTATACACCACATCGATGATGCATATAGATTCTGACCTACCAGCGTTAGCAGACATTTAAAAAGCAGTTCAACTGACACCGTGACAGGCAGGGAACAAGTTTAGCAAAACATCAATATGGACTGATTGATTGTCTAATGCCTTAGACACGGTGCATTGTGTAGGTACAGTCTATATAGGCATTTCCTCCCTTTTCTTCTTCTTCTTCTTCTTCTTCTTCTTCCACCCTCTCTCTCTTTTGCTTTTTTAAATAAAAAATAACAGTTCTGCTTCATAGAATTCTCTTTAACTTTTCCTAGATTGATGTTAATATGGGAAGTGTCTCCCTTTAAGCAAACCCTAAAGATTTAATTTAGATTTTGTAATATTTTTCTTTTAGTTAAAGTCTCCCCATTGATTACAAATGAGCCTCATTACCTGCCATACACTCAACCTGTCAGAGAGAAAGAGGCGGAGAGAGAGGTCAATTTAACAGACTTACTGGCACAGTGCAAAATCCCCTAATAATCACTCAGTTCAATCATGCGTCTGAAACCCATAAAGAAATAACAACGATAAAAAGGACTCAGGCACTGAACTGTGAAAATCCTTCTAGTGTTTAAAAGATAGATGCCAAACAGGCTTCCCCGAAAGTATTATCTTAGATCTTATCCACGACAGCGGGCATTTTGCTGGTGGGATTACTGAGGCTTTCTCACAGGAAGAAATTTATTAACACCTGTCAACATCATGAAGAGATGGCGATTCAGCGAAGAGCTCTGATAGACCCGGGATCGATCAAGAAAGGCCGCAAAAAAAACTATTAGGACACTTAAGCCACACTAACAAATGTCTTTGTGTTATGTAACTAAATATCAACTCAAGTGACATTGATTTTAACAAAAATATATCATAAAAACACTTCAAGCAAAGCGTTCCACAAAAAAAGAAGTTCATTAGGGTTAAAAAAAGATATATTTTGATTCAAATTTAGTTTTATATTAGTTGCTAGAATTAATTGGAAGAATGAAGTATGCAAGTTTAAGAAAAGCTCTATTTTCTGTCAAACCTTAAGCGTCCAAATATATTTTGGGGCCACTTTGTTACAGTATTTACTGAACATGTTTTACAGTGTTTTTACCTGCAAAATGACATTCAAATTCACGTGGCAACAATCAAGCAGAATTTAGTCGTAATGAAGAGATGTGTTGCACAAACAAATTGTTGGAAGGATTTCTCTTTGATACTGTTTTAAATGAAGTACTGTAGGAGCTATTTTTATTGGGATGTTTAGTTAGGTGTTTTTATCTGGGTGTGCAAAGCACACAATTGCCCTTTGGTTTTGTGATTCTCTCACTAGGCAGATGCTAGATATAAGCTACAATGCCTTTCTCTCTCTCCTTCACATTCTCTCTGACACATTTAGACACATACCTGCATGTATTGTTCTGCCTGGAAACTAAAAATGCAAAGATCATTTCCCTGCATGTATTGTTCTGCCTTTTGTGGTGTGGTTTCTGCAGGAAGTTGCTGGATGCTAAAAAGGGAAATGACATTTGCGCAGCTCTTCGCCATTGATTAGGCAATCTTTACCAGACCCTCTTTGTAGACTGCACATCATAAGCATCTTATATATCGGTAACCAACCCAGGCTCATTGAAAAAAAAGGGGGAAAAAAAAAAATCTGCAGATTGATAATACGTTGCTTTTTGTATGTTTCGCATCAGTTTCAAAGTGAAATGTCTAGTGCGTGGCACTTAATGCATGTTAACATCGGTAACATTGGTTGTCGCATCCATTGCAGCAGTTTGAAACAGAAATGTCCATCGAGTGGTGCTAAAAGATTAATGCACTTAACCAAAACAAACATGGCATAAACGCATTTGCTGAAGCAACCATGTCATTTCGATGGTAAGATGGCAATTCAGCATCTTACTGAAGACCCTGATAGACCTGAGATTTATAAAGAATGGCTGCATAAAGTCTTTGGACACTTCAGCTTGTTTCTGCACACTGTACAACTCTTTTATTGTTACTCATGTTTCATGAGACTTGTACCCTAGTGCTCTGCATTGTCAAGTCATTGCCTTGTTTTCTATAGCGCTTTATACAATTCAGATTGTGTCAGAGCAGCTTCACAGTGATAACATGAAAATAGTAGAATCAATTTTGGAAACTCATCACAATTGCTATGTTGTACCAGGTGAGCTAGCGAGCAAGTTTACTGTGGCAGAGATGAGAGGTAATGAGATGCAAATGTATTAGTTCACAAATCATGCATTATCTAGAAGGAACCATAAGCCACTACTGTTAATTTCAACTGGAAACAGCAGTGAATTGTATGTACATTTAAGCTTTTGGTATTTGGAGATTTACAAAAATATAGGTAGAAGAATTTTTTTTTTTTTTTTTCAATGAGCCTATAGGTTGTCTCTAAGAGATTAGGTATCATGTACTAACAATTAACATTTTTACAACAGACTACCTACAGCATTCCCTTCCCACTTTCCAATCCATCTGTGAACTGAAAAATGAATGAGGGCATCCACACCTTTTCCATGAAATATTCAGAGCCTTGTATTGTTCCCAGATTTTTTCCACCCGTTCTGTCATGACCACCCAGCACTAGGAATAGCCAGGTGAGCTTTTCAGAATCCATTTCCTGCATGCTAATAGAAGCTCAGGAATGAAGTGACTAGTGACTAGTGGAGTTTTATCCATAATTCCCCATGTAAAAAGCATAACGTTTCCCCACCAGGGTCGGCTGGTAATAAAAACTATAGGAAGCGAGATGCATGCATATCTGTCTTGCTAGAGCGAGAGTATGTGTGTTTCTGCTGATGCCTGGAGGTCTAGATTATAGCTCTAATCTGAGGAGTGTGAAAACCTGCTAAAATGGAATGCTATTGATGTCATTATTCCATTGAAATCATGTCTCAAAGCTTCTTTAATGCTGTGGAAACATGCTCAATCCATTCAGACACCCCGTCTCAGATGCATATTCGACCTGATGTGAGGAGGTCAGCATTCAGAAGCTATTATTACTCCACTGGCCTTTATTAACCCCTAAATCTGAACCATGGGGCGCTTGAGACTCATCATTGTCCATTTCAGCAGTTCATTTTCACCCTGCTTGCCTCACCCCGGCTCAACCAGTGTTGTCAAGGAGATCATAAGCATTAATTGTTGAGGACAGTTTTAATCACACAGTGAGGTCATTATGTAGCAGTGGTCACTGCAGGAGCACACAGTATGACTGAAGGAGAGCACTGAAATTGTCCACGAAAATGCAATTAGCATCCCCCTCGCAGACAAGGATGTGCCTTTGCCTAATTATATGAGGGTCCGGTGGGGTCATTTTTGTTCAACATCTCCTTGGCATTTAAAACAAAATATATTGCATTTATAGTCCCAGTGAAATGGCTTGGTGAGTGCAGCTTATTGCTTAAACACAGATCTGATTGAAACAAGAAGTCAGGGCGGACATATTGAAGAGCTTGTCTCTTTATTTGAAAACAGTCAATAGTGTTTTTTTTTACTTCATAGCCCATATCCTCCATAGTGCTTTAAAATACAGCATTCTGTGTAGAACATAAATTGGCTGAATTCTTTTTGTGGTTCACATTGACTTGAGTGTGGAGCACACTATAGGGTTTTTCAAGCTTTTCGACACCTCATGTTCTGTGACAGTGAGAAAAAAAAAAAAACACTGACAGACAAGACAGAACAGGTTACTTTTGCTATGAAACAAAGTCTCAGCTGTCAATTTTTTTCATTTCGTAAGAAATTCAAAAAAGCTATACAGTTTTGTGTCTCTTTTATATGTCATGCCAGATCACTGTAGTGCCTTAGTTCAAGCTGCACATGAACCAATCATCTCTTCTGATTTTCTACTAGTTACAGCACCAAATAAACATAAATGAACATCAGACAATGTGTGGTTTCAGCCACGGAAAGTCGTCAATGTGCATGATTCTTCAAGTTAATGCTAAGTTTGATGCTAACCCTGCTTCTCCAAACGTTTTTCCGCATGTGATTAAGCAAGGTCCTGCTTGAAAAATATTTATAGGAATCATTCATTCATCTTTACACGGTGCACATTCACCATATAGAAAATAGTAAATGTGTGTGTCTTTATATAGGTGTTGTAATGCGAATTTTGGAGCACACTAGCTTATAGATACATTTAAGGCAGACATATTCATACTGTAAACCACAAAACTTATGGAGTTTAAATTGCAGGCTCTTCCTGAGCAGAGCCCACCAGACTTCATATGCATTCCTGTCAGTCATCTTTAGGAGTGGCACTTTTGAAATATTGCTCTTGAAAACAAGTAATTTTTTACATCATCCTTTTAAATTGATTCCATGCTTCTGTCCTGCCTCAGTGATTAGCTAATTAAAGCTACTTAATGGGCCAATCTCATTTAGCTGATTGATATTGTGACCGGAAACCACGGCTCCTGAGGGGCCAGCATGCTGTATGCGCTCACCTTACAATTAAACATGCTTATGAATATGCATTGGAAACAATAACCATTAGCACAGCCAATTACTGAGGCAATCATCTTTTTTTCTGTTTTGTTCTTTTTTTTTTATAATCAAAATATGAAGTAATTAATGCTATAGCTGTGGTTATGATTAGTTTACATGAATGAGAGCAGTTTTAACTAAATTGGGGCGAGATAAATGCTAATATTTATCAGTGTTTATAAGAGACGTTTGACAGGAATGTGCTATTAGTGTTTTTTTTGGTTGGTGTGACACTGTATCATGGAAATACTCAATATTTTAGGTTCTAGAAACTTTATGAAAACTTAAAAACAATCTAAAATTCTCTCAATTAAATATTTTGAGCGTAATAAATAATTTAAATTTTATTGAGATTAATTTGGTCACAGAATCTGTTCTCATTATCTTGAAAGGATTGAATGGTAAGAAATGGGAACACTGTTGGTTGGGTTCTTAATGGTAAAAAGTTTAATTACAGCTTAACACCCGTGTTAATTTCTCACTGAATTGAAATATTTAATTTCCTCACTGAATGGAGGATCAGCTATTGTTTGAATATACAGTAGTTCTATTGAATTCTAGCTGAATATGCTAGGTCTAAGATGAAGTTTGCCTAATTGTTTTATACCTATAATGAGAATAGGAAAGTGAAATGATTAATTATCTTAAGGGACCTATACTTTAATGTATAAATAAGGTTTAAACATGACTAATTAATATTCTTTTAGATACAGAGAAATAATGGAGATTAATTGGCATGGTTGAAGATATAGTGTTTTTCTAATAATGAAAATCAATTGCATTTGAGTGCTATTATATTTGTCAGTGGTGGTAAATGTCTGTATGTAAATAGTTGTATGGACCACTTTTATAATACTTTAATTAATGGTGTTTTAAAAGCTTAACAACTCTAGTCCTCATATTGGCAAAGATAGTTTTGTGTTCCACAGAACAAATAAACTTGAAACAACATGATGAAAATGACAGAATTTTTAATTTTGGTTCAACTGTTCCTTTAAGAATCAGACACAGTTTATCATACGCTTAGGAGGTTTGACCTTTGCTTGATGCTGTCTTCTTCTTTTTCTTCTCTTTTCTGTTCTTTCCTCGCCCTTTCATGTCCTTCCATCCCCCCTCACTCTTTCTGTGTTTCTCTGTCTTTGGCTCGGTATGTGTTCTGGCACATGAATAAACCTGCCATTAGCTGCAGGTGTGCAGGAGTTCAGGTCTGCTGTTGGCAGGTTCCTGTATCTGAATTCACACAGAGGACAAGTCGGATAAGTCCTGGTTTATGAAAACCAATGAAATGAAGTTCAGTGGAATATTGTTTATAACAATATATTTTGTTTATAACACTGTTGTATAACTGTTTTATATTTGGCCTGCCAGAAAATAGATTTTTTTAAATTAAAAATACAGCACTTACAGTATTAGTTATAAAATAAACAGGAATCTTTATATGTAAACTTGTGTAATAAATGTAGTTCTAGAAATACGCTTTAATTTGTGTAAATTTGACTGACGTTTTTGATGTGCAACATAAAAAATGACAGCAAACATGCATTTGAAAATTTTTATTTTATTTATTTAATAATTTCTTTTTAGCCTTTTTTTATTTATTTTAATTAATTATAGCTTATAGTGCATTCAGTGCACATGCCAGTCATCAACCTTAAAAAGACATTTAGTCAAGAGTTGCAACCCCCCACCCCCCCAAAAAAATATATGGCTTGGCATTTCAAAAAAACAAACAAAAAAAAACAACAGAATAATCTTTTCTTTTGCTCGGTTCTCTCTTTTTCTCCTTCACTGAATAGGTGGATTAGAAATCACAAAAGTGTTGTGAATTATGATCTTCCTGCATATTTCATGGTGCATCATTTCCGTAAATAATCTCTCTCAATGCTCTTTATCTTCTTAATGGGACTTGAACAGTTTTTTGTACATTGTCACCACAGTGCAAAGATTATCTGTCCGTTTTAGTTCACATCCTATAGTACAGGATCTAATCATAAAAATGTTTTGCATATCTACTTATACCCATTCATATTCCTCTCCAGTACAATGTAAATGTCCTAGCTTGTCAAGGGGACGGAATGAATGTGAAATCTCATGAAAAGTCCTACTGTTAATAATGAAAGAAAGCCAAAATCCCTTCAGCATCTGTGTTCATTTGCACAAGGTTTCATTCCTGTAGCACCCCACTGTCTTTCCCCTCCCACTCTGATAAATCAACGCATTGACAGAGATGCATCTTGGCTTGTCACATGCACATTTTCAAATCATTGAAGGCAGTAAGTGATTTTCTCTCCCTGTTCCTGTGAGATCTGGCCCCGTGGCTCGTTTCAGTATTCTGTTATGTTATTGGCGTGATGTGCTCTCAGAGGTATTTCAGGTATACCATTGTATGAGGATATAAACAATACCTCTGTTGTTCACTAGCCAAGCTTATGTTCCTTCAGTTTGCGATTAGAAATCCATGGTTCTGCATCACTGCCTTGTGCAAATACACATCATGGTTGTGCTGTGTTTGAAGAATTACAATAGGATATTTTGATATTCTATACATTTCAGGCCTGACTGTGTGCTGCAGGCCTCTAGAATGCCAGTTGCCATGGTTACTGTTGCCCGTGGAAGTTGGATGTTTGTTGCAGCAGCAGCTCACATGACTGTAAATGTTCTCAACACATGCACACATATACCTTATCAAATGGATGAGAAGCTTTGGAAGTGTGTCGACAGCAACTCAGCGACTTAAGTAGACTTAAGTATCAGTGGTGAACTTGTGCACTCATATTCGTGTATAGATTATATATATATATATATATATATACACCTATATATATATATATATATATATATATATATATATATATATATAATATATAATGTTTTTGTGTGTTTATGTTTACTATTTAACTTATACCATTTGTTAGTTTGTATAATAAGTCAACAATTTAACTGACATAATAACTGAATATGTGAATTTCCTAAAGCTGAAATATGTTGGACGCAAAATATTTATTTGATTTGAAATATTTTTATTTTTTTTACCTCAAAACTAATGAAGAAGAAGAATCCAGATTTCATTTTGTTATTATTTTATGCCGCCACTTGATGTCAAAGTTGTTTATTCTACAAGTGAAGATGTCCTTTAAATCAAATGTTGTAATTTATTAATGTCACTATGACTATGTCACTATGTCACATTGTGGCCCAAAAATATGCAGAATTACTAACATAACTCATGCTGGATAGAAGAAAATCCACTCCAATGCAGTGTGGTCAGTACAAACCATGTTTCTATTCTTTGCAAGCAAATTCATCCTTAACATCATATTTTCTTTCACTTTGTGTGGTTTTGTTCATGGTTAGTATCTGGCTTATTTGACTAGCTTCTGCTATGCAACAGATGAATATGCACTGTATCATAACGTGGTTAAAAATCATAGGATACATGTTTTTTCTTGATGAAAAGCCTGCTATATATAATTAATTACATTTATTTTTTGCATTTAGCATTGTTTTTCCCCCCTGTTGACAATCATAACCGACCTGCAACCCATTTTTAACCGCTTTACATGTTTTTCCTATTATGTTTTTAGTAAAGATAGAGTGTCCTGACAGAAGTCTGTGTTTATAATTCTTCTCAAGCAATACAGAACCAAGTGTGAGCAAGGAAGTGTAAATGGCTGTGCTCCTATGTATGTGTGTGTGAATGTGCATGCATAAATTGCCTTTTTATGATCTGAAGAGTACAATTTAAAACTACACAGAGCTCTGAGCTTGAAGCTTTGAGCGGAGAGTCAGTCGGGAGAGAGGGATTTGCGCTGGGTGGTGAAGACGGGCGAGAGTGAGAGAGGGAAAGCTGGAGCCTGCAACAGACACTAAGCTGACAGGCGGTATGGAGGGGTGAGGGGGGTCACTGTTCTAAACACACGCTGTGTAGAAGAAAGACCCACATCATCTTAACCATCCTAAACCCCTCCATCACAGAGAGAGTTTGAGCAACTTTGCGTTAGAGAAATGAAAGCTGAGACTTTGGATCAGCCTGATCCAATAATGATTGCATTTCAACTCCAGGGATTTTTTCAATGAAAAACTGTTTTATTTGTTCTCTTCCACCCTAGCTGTCACTTGGCCTGAGATGTATAATATACTTGGCATTCTGAGCGTTATACAATATACAGGTTAAGAACATCTTTTTTTTATTAATTTTAAAACTCTTTTTTTCATCGCTGCTCAGTGGTCTGTAATGTTGTAGTCTGCCCCATAAATCTGTGCTGCTCTTATTCCCATCCAACCTTCTCTCCAGGGCAAGATTTGGCCCCAGGGGATGAGATGACAAACCTAGAAAAAGATGATATTACATAAATGATCTGAAACAACTGCACTGGGGGCAGATGTGCCATCACATCTCTGGCCCTGCTGTGTGTATCTATGCAGAAATGTTTTGAGATTAATACACTCTAATCAAATTAATTATGTGATACACTGTGCACTTCCATGTTTGGATAATGAGGGCAGAAGTTATTTTAAGGCCCAGAAGTATACAACATTATAGAGGGGAAAAGAAACAAAGGGATGGAAACAACAGTCCTCTAACCAAAGCCTTGGGCATTTTGTCATGTCTAACAGTTGTATAAAATATTAACATGTTACTGTGAATGGGGGTGGGATTTGCCATTGCACATGCAATAACAAGGTACAGTGCTTTGAAAGAATGCAAACAAAAATTAAACTACACGTTTTCAGTGACATGAGAGTGGTTACAGAATTTTCATTTGGGTGAACTATCCTTTTAAGAAAGAGTGAAAGGAATATTCTGGGTTTAAGTTTATTCAGCAACATTTGTGAAAATGTTGATTATCACAAAAAAGGGTTTTTATTTTATTTATTTTTTTTGGTCACAGGTTACAGTGAGGCGCTTGCAGTCACCTATTTTTGTAGGATTTGAAAGCCAAAATATAAAAGAACTAACAGAATTCTTCTGTTAAAATGTGTCCTTGAGGTGTAGAGCTGTTTAAATGATCTTTCTTCAAAATGGAATCTGCTGGAACTTTGAAAATGATGGACTGGCCCCTGAAAGTCTGGACCTCAACCCCATCGAGAAAATTTGGGGCAAGTTGTAAACTGGACAGATCTTTTGTACATTCAAATGAAAGCCTTTGGCTTGGGTTGCAGAAGGCATGGGAAAACATTAGTGTTGAAGTTCTGAGGAAATATATTGGCTATATGCCGGAGAGATGTGCTGTTGTAATTGCTTCAGAAGGTAGACATACCAAATATTAAAGTTAAAAGTGGATAAAAACAGTGCAACTCACTTAATCTGATATTTGTTATGCTCAGAGCATGTTTCATGAACATTATGAAATTAAATCATGTTTTGGAGGCAAAAAAGGTCAATATTTTCAGGTGTCAGGTGTTCTAATAATTTTTGCCACAAACAAAATCAATGAAATCTCCACAGCACAACGCACAGGACTAATGTTTTTGTGTTGTTCTAATTTCTCTTTGTTTTGGCTTGTTTCCATTGTGTTGTGCTAATTTCATTATGTTGCAGCTTGTTTCCATAGTGTTATGCTAATTTAGTTGTATTTGCGGCTTGTTTCCGTTGTGTTGTGCTAATTTCATTGTGTTATGAAGATTTTCGATACTGGGTATATATACAGCAAAATCACATTAACGCACATTGTTTATGTATATTATGGCTATATTGAAACCAGTATTTTAATACTTACAGTTTGGCACCATTAACTTCCATTGTATTTTGCTGCAATCCAGATTTTTGCTTTTTTTATTGAAAAGGAGGAACAAGGGGACATTATTTTTGTGGTAATAAACATAATGCTATGTCGACTGAGCTTAACTTATACTGAATCTGGAGCATTCCTTTCAGGTATGGACAGTATCATTGTGTAGATAGAGGCCAGCTTGCTCTGGGCTTTTCCACAATTTGCTCGGCCAGCAGCCTGCTTTGAAATCCAGCCTGAACAAAACGCATTACCTCATCTGGAATCATTTCACCTTAGCCTCTATTTTCACAACTATCACAAAAATCACTAAAACCAACACACATTAAAATTAATAAAAAAAATAGAATAGATTCTTTACTAGAAAGAAAACAATACAGCGTGTCAGATTGAATCTAATACCTTTATGTATTAATAATCATTCGTCCTTTCATACAGTTTGTTACTTTTTGTTTGTTGTTATTCAGTTATTTTCTCCAGCATACTTGAATTGAAGTGGCTAAGTAAATTTTCTTCCTTGGGGTGTGACAGCTTGCCGTTAACAGCAGCATTTTCATCTCTGAACAGCTTAGCTGTGCTCATTTTCTAAACATAATGGCTGGATTTGTAACTAAACAGCATCTTTCAAGACTTAAATTGTTCTCTCTTGTAATGGACCAGAACTTCTCTGCTGGTGAGGATGGAGTATAATCAGCTCTATTCTGCACAAAAACATGCACCATCATCTCAAGAAGTTCTGCAATTACGGTTATAATTCAAGCAAGTTTAACACTGCATATATGAGAACCCGTTTGACTATTGCCCATTCGGTAATTTCCTTTCAAGTGCTCCTGAACTAGACATGTCCAAACAAGAACTGACAGCTGAGGTCATAAGCAATTACAAAAGACTCTAATTGCATATTTAGCCACTCCATTCAGTTGCCTGCAGGTATCTGCTGACCTGCAGGTCAAGTCTGGATTAATTACACTGCATATCACCATTGATCAAGCCTTCTTGCATGCTCTGTTTGACCAGGCTGCAGACAATAAGACTTTGTGTTCACTCCAGTGCATTCGACACAATATAGTATAAATATATATAATAATGTAGTATAATAATAAGCCATCATATAGAGAAACAAGTGAAAAAATGAGTTTTCACCTTCTGAGATTAATATTGATTTTTAAGAAAAAATTCATTTTCAAGATGTGTGGCTTCGGTTAAAAAAAAGTTGCTGTGATCATCTTGGAGACCCTAAGTAAGTGTGCATTGTGATTTTGTTCTTTTCTACCCTTTAAATGTCAAGGAAAAACACAAACAAAATTGAACGCAGCTTTCAATTCACATACCCATTAGGCTGCTCAATGAAGTGAGACCTCCTATTTGTTTTTCAATGTTTAGGCCCTCATGTCACATGTTCCATTTGGTTTGAGACCAAAATCCGCTGTGGCCGAAGGCTGCAGAGGTAATAACAGAAGAAAAGAACTTGGTTTGGGACTATATGATGTGTATGTCAGAAAATAACAGTGAGCAATCAGTCCGATCCTAGTAGTAGTCACCATTTAGCACCATTTCCCCAAAGATAATCTTCTTGGAGCAACTTGAAATTAATTGATTGCTCAAGGGTACAATGATTTATTGCCCCATATAAGGCCCTTTTTTGTTAGAAACCTCTTGCTAATCAAACTGCATAGCAACACCGGACATACAGTAATCAGTAAAAAAAAGACAGATAGATAGAAATTCATTCTTTAATTCTGCCAGAACACATTTGTAAAAGTGACGTTACATTGATGTTACATTGTTATTAATATTAAAAAAAACAGGTTTTTTTCTATCTTTTCAAAAAAACAAAAAAAGATCTTACAGACTACTTAATTTTGAATGCTAGCATACTTGAATACAGACTGTATGTGATATATAGAGATGGAAATGCTTTTTCATTTAGATAAGCTGTATATTTACTGGCACCAAGTTTAAGTGAGGACCTCGACTGGATGGGAGGGTTTAGGTAAGAGCTCAGGGTGCCAGTGGGAGATATTCGCTGCGTCTGAGCGGAAACACTCGGCCTAACTCTCAGATTGGCACTGAGAGCAATGATCACGACAGCTTTATTAATCACATCAATCATCCTCTGCACCATGGCGACCGCTGGGAACCCTAATCGCCTTTCACAGTGCCACCCATTTCTCTCCTTCAGCTGTTTCACTCCTCCACATTACAGTAGCTGTAAGTGCTGTGAGCGAGTATGTGCAGTGTCCAGTGGGTAAGGATGGCCAATTGTGCCCAAATAAGATTTTTGACCATGTTAAAGTTTTTTTTTTTTTTTTTTTTTTTTTTAATTCTACATAATTAATACAACAGATTTTGGTTTTACTATGCTTTTGTCAAATTGCAATGTACATATTTTGACATTTTGAACCTAACACAACACTGTAAAAAATAAGTGTCATTTTAACTGTACAATTTTGTAAAAACCTACAAAAAAAAAGTGTTAATAGGTTAACAGTAAGTTTCCTGTACTATATACAGGGAAAAAACTGTAAAAGATCTAACCAGACATTTCATGTAATTTTACAGTAAAATGCTGTTAATTTTACAGTTTTTAGAAATAAAAAAAGAACAAATCAATGTATTTTACAGTCAAAAACTGTAAACTGATATTCCCAGAATTCCCTGTGTGACGCTCCACATTTTATTTTGTTTAAATAATCATGTTTTTTAATAGTTTTTTTGTATCAGTTATGTACATTTGGGCTTTAACATCTTCTGCTGTTTAATGAAAGTCGTGGTGTCCCACCATGATGGTGTTTTGTGTTTGCATGAATGACTTTGTGCACCTTCTATATATTAATATATAAACTTTGCTTGTGGCGAAGCTACTTGTGATGAACTTCGATTCTTCATGTGGCTTTCTCTTTTATCCACCTGCATTATTATGGTGGTTGTCAGTATGTTAAGGGTACAAAACAGATTTTAATAGCAGTGTGCGTTGTTGAATTTTACTGGTTTTACATTAAAATTTTTTGTGTTGTAAATAACAGTTTTATACTGTAAAATTTACAGTTTTTTGGGCCATAATTGTGTTTTACAGTACCACAGCTGCCAAAATTATTTTGTAAAAAAATTTTTTTTTTTACAGTATACAACAGATTTTGGTTTTACTATGCTTTTGTCAAATTGCAATGTACATATTTTGACATTTTGAACCTAACACAACATTTCCAAAGTGTTTTATTTTGGTTGATTAAACTGCAACCAATGTGCAGTGTTGTGAAAAAATGCATTGTGCACTTGCTGTGTTTTCTCTGTCAATCCCATCCAGAAGAATTCCACAGTAAGCCTGACAACTGGAAACCAAGAAGTTTTGATCCGTCCTGTTGAAATCCTGGCGCAGCATATCATTAACCTTATGTTTCTAGGAAATAAAGCAAATTAATGAAACATCACAGAACAGGGAGTTCTTAGAGACCTTTTTTTCTTTGTAAAAATTTTGGTAGTTCATGTACATTGAAATATGAATATATATGTTTTAAAAAATACAAGAATGAAAGGATTTTTTTTTTTCCGTTATTACATGGGATAGAGCCAGGAAGAAGCAGTAAAGTAGAGAAGTAAAACCCATAACTACCTAATCTCTAGTCTAATAATGTTTGCTAATGAATTATTTTAATACGTTGTGAAACTTTATCTTTTTTGGATGTAATTTTGAAGTTATTCAGCCCTTAAAGACCCCAATATACTTCAAGTGAAATTGAACGACAAATGGGCATAATATCATTGTGAACAAAATATGGCCAAAATGAACTTTGTGGGTTCAAAACTTTCTGAAAAACTTAATTAATATTTGTTCCTTCCTTTAGTCTGTCAAGGTCAGACACAAGTGAAAATATGAATACACTGGAGAGCTGCTTTATGAAACTAAAGTTGTAATTATAATAGAAATAGTGATTCTTCAAGAAAGTAAGAAATACTGAAGAACTTAAGTCTGCATGAGGGTGTTTAAATGACAACAGAATTTTAATTTTGTGGGAAGAGTATACCTCTAAAAGCTCTTTTATTATATTTAGGAGGTATAGTGTGCAGCACATATTTACATATGCATCTAAACTCCGCTTCCAGCAGCATGTGCGCCATTAAAATGTTCACAAACAGTACACCTTTACTCAGCTATTTCAAACTTCTGTTCAACCCCTAGTGAAGAATAAGAAAAAACTTTGCAGTGAGTATATCAGGGCCTTCAGTTTTAAACTCTCAGTCGACATGCAACTTATAAAATGCTCTAAAATTGCATAAAGAATCAGCTATAAAGTATGTTGTGGTGGATTCAGCACTTTGTCCTGCAGGAACAGCTGAAGTATTTTATAGTGAGTGGAAATGAGACTCTGAATCACAGAACAGTAATTACCTCTCAGCATTATGGACTATTATGATTGCGCATCTCAAAGAGGATGATGTTCTTCTGTACAGCAGAACAGACAAATCAATTTGAGACCCCCCCAACATTTCAGTGCACTTATAATGAAGGAAAAGCACTAAGATGCCTAAAAATGCTATAATTTCCCAGAAGCCCTGCAGATTGGTCAAGTCCTTATCTTGCCTTTGTGTGTGTGTTCATTGGGACCGCATGGGATGCACTGGAAACATCTGCCTGTCTCAAGGGATGGACAAAGAAATCTGTCACTTGTATCCGGAAGAACTTTGTTTATTTGTTGGATGATTTGGGGTGGAATGGAGTATAATTGGGGGAAACAAGATAGCTAGGGAGATTTCAATGAAACATTTATTTGATTTCTGTCTGAAAAAGCTAACTTCCTTAAACGTTTCAAGGGGTTTTATTCAAACATCGCTTGCCTCAGGCAAACATCCTCAGTCTCACAATATCAGCGCCTTGCATCAGCCCTGTGGGTCTGTAACAACATCCGGCAAATCTCAGCCCCATAAACACATGGATCCAACAAACACGTGCAAATCGAAGTCGGTCTTGCAAATTTATTGACTGATGGAATACTGTGGTACAAACTGCCTCATCTGGTTGTCTGGATCACAGCATATGTAAAGTCTAGACAGTCAGTGCACAGGAGCATAAACGTCTGTGTAGTGATTTAAACCAGCTGTGGCGAGAGTCCACAGACATGAGGCACTTTTTCCCCTTTTCCCTTAAATTGTTATTTGGCCATATGTTTATTCTCTGTCCGAGCATGCTTCCTCTTCTGGAAACGGTCCATCTGTGATCATGAAATGTCACTCTGATTCCCATCTAAATAAGCACAGTGTCATTTGCTGGAACTTTGTGGCTCCGGTCATCCTCTTCTGTCCCATATATCAGTGTCCTCAAATACAAGTATCATTTTCAGTTTGCTGAAACCTTGAACATCACTATTTCACTTCACAGGCTTAATATGTCATCACATAGTAGTCGTCTGACTCCTATAACATGTCCTGTTCATTGTGGGATAGTAATAGTTATCATGTCCGCAGCCAAACTGAGGTCCACCCAGACAGAAGAAGATTCGCACCATTATGACAGCATTGTATGGAGCGGGTATGTCATGTACTCTTCAGGCTGTTTTTTAATGGGGTGCTCTCTCCTCATTTGTTGGAGATAGGAAGGATTCTAATAACGGCCTTATCTCTTTGTGGCGGCAATTTGTCTTCGTCCCTTTCCCTGCGGGCTCTTGGCCACTATCTGGCGACAAGCTTTGTCCAGTTTGACACAGGAAACTGACAGTGGCTAATGAAGGTTAGGAGGCCAGTCTCTCCTTCTCTTCCAGCTAATTCACACACAAGACCACAGTTCCCCACCAGTCGCTCTTTTTAATGGAGGAGCAAACTCTTCCTCTCATTCTTATTTCCCCCTTAAGTAGCAAGCTACTTAAATTTAGCATCTGAACTGAAAGTAATTGGAGCTGACACGACTTTCTGCATATTGACTGGCTTTACTTAAGTCACCATCATGTTGTTTCAAACCTGTATGTTTGTTTTATTTTCTGTAGAACACAAATGTAGAAATTCTTGAAGAAAGGTGATTTTTTTTTTCACACAATGACAGTTATTCATTGACATAAGCACATATGACAAAGCACTAAATGTAACTACAGCAGCACAATGAAAATGCACTATTAAAGTGTCTTATGCGCAGTCCATACTGCTTGTAACTTATAAAATCTAACTTATAACATTTTTAAAAGACAATATCTAGTTCAAAAAGACTTCAAAAGAATCTTTAAAAAAACAGCTGTGTTCTGCAAAAAATAAATAATAATAATAATAATAAAGTTGGATTTTTTTTTTGTTTTGTTTTTTGCAAACTCTATATTTAAAAACATTTGCACAACTGATAATAATAAGAAATTTTCTTAAGCACCAAATCAGCATATTAGAATGATTTCTGAAGGATCACGTGAGACTGAAACCACAGTAATGGCTGCTGAAAATTCAGCTTTGCATCACAGGAATAAAATACATTAGTATGGAAAACAGTGATTTAAAATTGTAATAATATTAACAGTATTACAGTTTTTACTGTATTTTAATCAAATAAATGCAGTCTTTGACATTTAAAAAATTCAAAAATCCAGACCCTTAAAAGTTTGAACAGTAGTGTAGATTAGGATAAGCTATAAAAATATACACACATGAATATACATGCAAGGCAGGCATAGCAATTGAAAGGTTTCTAAATAATATGTAGTCATAGTCAATCGTTAATATCCTCCCTCATGGTCCTAACCTTTATAGCAAGACTTCTGGCATTTTGCTCATTTCACTTGAGAGCTGGAGGTCAACCATTAGCTTTTTGGTTACAGCCATGTATTTTAATTTGTAATGTTTCTGCTGCCCCTTTGTAGGGCAATAGTGGTGGTTAGAGGCGAGTGGTTCAGTGAGCCGGAGCATCAGGCCGAATCCTCAAGGGCCACTTCTTCTGTGCTTTGAGCAAAACTCTTAATCTCAGGCTATGAACCTTCCCTTCACCATTTTATCACAAGAATTAGGCAAGGACGAGATGTCTTGAGATGCCAGTTTATGTTTACTCTAAATAAACACAGGCAATAATTATATCTAATCTGATTAGGCTATGCATTTTCTTAAACTATGCATTAGTGTTTCTATGTCTGCCAGCTCCTGCGTTTAAAACTGACTCGCTCTTTTAATTCAGTAGCCTATCAAAGCATACACACTCTATTTCCATATGTTCATAACTGATGAAGTTTATTTTAGATTTGCTGCAAGGGAGTTATTCAGATTGCTTTGCCATCTCATTAAAGGCTCTCCTTCACAGTGAGTTTATAACCACTTTTGCTGGGGTAATGTGATCTGATTGCTAATAATTAATTCTTCACGGTGAAGATGTAGCATAGGCTCCCAGTTCCATTAATTGTTGTAATACAGATGAAAATGCTGATTAACAATGCTAATTAGGCTTTGTTGCGGTAATGACATGTCAAGAGTGCTGCAGAACAGGCTGTTATGTCTACAGGATGTTTTCCATTTACATTTAACGTTTCGGTCAAAATTGGATTTCCTATTAACATTTGTTTGACCTTTTCCATCCCTGGTGGATGACGGAGCTTTTTGACAGGAGAAGAAGCCAGAAGGTCTGTAGGGTATGACTGCAGATGTATCTCCAAGTATCATTTTATTTGTAAAAATTTTTTTAGACGAGAACAAAGTGAGCCAAGCTCTTAGGGGAAAACTCAATGGCTTTCCTGCCCCTGAGATTTGATTACTTTTTCAAAGCAGTTTCCATTTCCCAAGAGGTCCTCCTGGGAAAGAATTTATATTCTAACTCTTATATATATATATATATATATACAAAAAAACATATAAATAAAAAAATATATATATATATATAAAACTCTAAACCTTCTTCAAATGCCAGAAAGCTGTTTAATAACAGAATCAGTGATTTTAAGATAAGTTTTTTTTTAAGCTTCACACATAAATTGTAGAACGAAATATGCATGGAATGATATATATGCTTCAGTACCATATATCGAAATAATGTTTATTACGTCACTGAAGAAAGAGTAAATTTTAGTCTTTTCATAAACACTCTCCTGCGTGAGACATCAAAGACTGACAGAATATGAACCCTCCACTGTGGAAAGAGAAAAAAATGTATTAGCTAAACAAATCAATAGTGCATTAAGTCCCTGAGGAAGCTCCCTGAGGAAGAGCGATGCTGAGACCGAGCCAGCCTGAAGCTCTGGCCAGCACCAGCCTCCCCTCGCCCTCTCAATCAGATGAAGTCTGGAGGTGATCCATTACAGACTGATGGGAAACGTTATTACCACAGAGACGAGGAATATAGGCTACGCTCAGCTGCTGTATGAGGCTCCACACTGACAGGCACATACAGAGCAAACAGATCTCAAATCCACTGAGCCCAGATACTACACAACACTGTTCGTCAGCAGTATGTTGCTCGCAGGATGGGTACTTTGAGATGACTGTTAAAGGAATGGTTCAAACACACATTTCTGTCATTGTTTCCTCATCGTCATGTTTCAGACCTGTATGCTGTTATACTTTTTTTGTGGAACACAGATGTTGGCATTTTTGAAGAATCTCTGGTGAATTTTTCCACGTGATGACAGTGTACTTTGATTTGCATTTTTATTCATCACACAAACAAAAACAATAAACTAATACTTAAAATAAACAATAAAATAAATTCTTTCTATCTTAAAATACATAAATCTAATGCTTAAAATTCATAAACAAATACATTTTAATATTTATTTTCAAATAGACGAAAATGTTCACATAGGAAATAGTGTATAAATACAAAAATAAAAAATAAAACATGAAGCAAAAAAAAATAAAGTAAAAATAAAAAAGACGACATGAAGACATAAAGCAAAAATGAAGCATGAAGCAAAAAATGTGAAAGGTAATGTACAAATGTACTTATTTTAATCAGTGTTTTGGACTACTTGACCTTACAAAATAATAAAATAAAATAAAATAAAATTAAATAAAATTAAATTAAATTAAATTAAATTAAATTAAATTAAATAATAATTTTATGTTGGAGGACAGAATTTTAATTCAATTAAAGTTATTTTTAATAGTACTGAAAGTCTCTCTCTCTATCTTTTGACATTTTGAGTTATTATAAATTAATCTATAAATCAACCAAAATGATAGCTTTTAACAATATACAGTAATAAAAATAAATATACTTTTTCTTACTGAATCAAATGTTTCACCAACAAAAGAAATCTTCTAAATGTAACAATTTTTCACTTTTTAAAGTGTATCTTTACCTCATCTGTATTAAGGCTAGAGCAAGTCCAGTGCCATCTCCTTGACATCCCATCTGAGGAGATTTCATCCCATTTACCGTGAACTCATGACTCCCAGATTTAGAAAAACGAATAGTAATCATTAGTTAATTAGCGCAGAGTTAAATAATGTCAATGATGCAAGGAAGTAGGGGTGTGTGAATGACCCTGCTGCTGGACTCTCTGAAGTAATCTCTCTTGAAATCAAGAAGAAGGGTTTTAGACGGAGAGAAAATCAATTAAATGAGCTTCACTTTTCATTGGTTTAAGGTTTAACTTATAAACTGCTTCGGCCAGGGAGTTTGATGGATTTTATCTTTTACTTCTTAGTAGAAATGCATGACTGTGGCATATTTTAAATTTAATTATAGTATATTAAGTAATTTATAAATTTAAGGGAGAATAATTATATACTGATTAAGAATTCAGAAAAGATGGGGAAAAAACAGTTCTGCAGTGGAAGGTCATTGAACATACAGTCAGTGCACTGTTGTGTATGTGTAATCTACAGCTGCTGTGGACTGTACAGTGGAAACACCTCCTCTACATTTTCATTATGATCTCATTTGTCCTTGGTTTTCCAGGCTCTCTCTGTAGAACATTTCTCTAGTGTAAAAGGGACAATTAATTTTGGGTTGCTGCTTTGGGGCATACTGAAATTAAAACCATCTCTCATAGATTATTCCAGTGATAGTTTTTGGAGAGAAATGGGGAAAATGATTATTCCATGTACAATCACAGCTACATAAGTCATTTTCTTGACCATTTAATGTAACTGATACCTTAAAGTATAATGCTGTTATACTGTAAACAAGGGGATTGGGACTAAGTGCTGTTCTTTTTAATTTATGTATATTTAATTTATTTATTTATTTATTATTCATATTGTTATTTAACCTGAAGTCAAAAAGAAATGTTCTACCGATATTATCAAAAATACAACTAATTTAACATATTAATATTTTGTGACAACATACCCCCAAAGCATATTAGGACTGTCACAATTAAAATTTTACAATTAACATTTAAAAAATTATTAAGTAAAAAAGACCATGAGACATAAAGCAAAAATTGTGAAAGGTAAAACTTCCATATGTGACAACCTGCCCCAACTTCCACATACAGTTATATAAGCTATATATTTATTTTCTTCTGTGGCCTTTGACCTCTGCTGTTATTATAACTTAATCTGTAAATCACCCTGTATGCAATCTCATGAGTAGCAAATTACATGGTTGTCTGTTAGGTCAAGTATGTTTTGACAATTTCATTATGTGAGCACTGAGAAGGCTTTATTTCCTTTTTTTAATGAAACATTGTGTGATCTTAATATAATGTTTTCAGCTTTCCTCTGTGTCGGATTCAGAAGGACAAAAGCAGCACAACCTTATTGCATTCAGATCCCCAGTGTTGATGGTTTGCTAAGAATCCCTCCTGATGTAATTAAGAGACGAAAAAACTGTGCTTTGGTGGCTGTGTTTGGACATTCATGTGTAAAAAAAAAAAAAAAAAAAAAAACAATAATCATAAATATATATCTTAATCCTCCTGATGTAATTACATTCATGCGAGAAGAACAGCATGTGCAGTATTCTATTAGCCTGCGTGAAGCAGGAAAAGAAGAACAGCATGTGCAGTATTCTATTAGCCTGCGTGAAGCAGGGGAAACCTACTCGACCTTTCATGAAATATTTACCTGTATGATTTACATTCAGAGCAGGCTGGATGTACCTGTGAGAGAGACAAACCTAACACCTCTAAAACACCCCTCAAGTCTTTGTAATTTTTTTTTACTGTTTCATGAATATTATATAAAGACCTGTAAAAAAAAAAAAAAAAAAAAAAAAAAAAAAGTGTAAAACCACACTTAGCTGCCTCCCTCACCAAAGACATGCACACACTGATTACAAATCATAGGCAAGCAATAAATATAGTGATATATATATCTGCATTTGAGCATAGATGAAAGTTATTGTGAATAAACAACTCTCCCATTGAGGCCTAGCAGTTGGCACACATGCTCTAAAACATTGAGCTTTGGCTCTCATATGCATATGCATAATGCGTGTTTGAGGCATTTTTCCGATTCTTTTTCTGGGTGTCATTTCCTGTTAAGCAATAGAGTAATCATACATTTCTTTCTTTATTTCTTTCTTTCTGTCTTTCTTTTTTTTTTTGCATTCAGGTGCTGCTTTTCTTTTGGAATGAAAAAAAAGTGCTGAGATTCATATTTCTTATTAGTAATGTGAGAATTTGACTGCATAATCATAATTTTATTATTATATACACTGCCTTAAGTTAATGTTTCTGATGGATACATAGGCAGCATTTATTATATTTCAAAAACACAGTAAAAACTGTAATATTGTGACATTTTTATATTTCCAATAACTGTATTTTATTTTAATATATTTTAAAATCTAAATAATTCTTGTACTGGCAAAGCCATTACTCCAGTCTTCAATGTCACAGGATCCTTCAGAAATTATTTTAATATGCTGATTTGGTGCTCAGGAAGGCTGTTGTTGTTGTTTTTGGAAACTATAATGCATTTTTACAGGATTCTTTGAATAATAGAAAGTTAAAAAAAAGGCTTTTATTTTATTTTTTTATTTTTGTAACAAAGACTTTTTAATGAAATGAATATTACAATTATTACTAGTATTAATTTTAGTATTAATATTAAGTATTAATATCATTAAAATAAATCTTTCTGATGGCAAACTTTTGAACAGTGGTGTAAATAAATAAAAATATAAATATTGTGATTAATTCGTCCTCATATTCTTCTTGTATTACTCCGGTTTGCCACCTCCCAATGATTCATCTTGAGTTTATGTGCTGGTGCAGGGAAAGGAAATATCAAACCTGTTTATTTTAGTATTAGAGATCTTGTTATTCAGAACACAGTATTTTTGCTCATGTTTTATATGTCTCTGTTCTCTTTTTTCCCTTCTGAATCTTAATGTGTTTCTGGGGAAGTGGAAACCTGGCATGATCAAAAGGATGTTAATGTGTATTTCTGCATGTTACCAAATTTTGCTTACCACTGTATGCGATTAACTTGCGTTCTGCTTAATGGGGATGGTGGAGTACATAATTATGCCATCAGGCTCCAATCAGAGGCCTTTGCTAATGACGAGCTACCTAAATGAAGACCAGGTCTCTTTGGAGATCAACACCTGTGCAGGTACCTCTCTCTGTAATTGAATGGAATTAAAGCAATGTGGAGCGTTTTAATGAGCAAACTGTCCATCTCTCCCTGTTCTCCCACCCCTCTGGAGTGCACAGGGATGCAGACTTTCATCCCAAATCAATACACCTGCCAAGTCTTGTGTAAATAATCGAGCATCTGTTTGTAGCACTAATATTCCACCAATGCTCAGCGCTTGTATTACAGCTGATTGAACATTATACAATTTTGCTCCTTTGATTCATTTAAAATATGTTTTAAAGTTTCTACTAATATATTCTTGTGTCTGCTGGGATCTGTCTCTGTACAGTGTATTTGGGGGAGTGACCATTGGTTCTGGCTCATGAATAATTAATTAAATTAATTAATAGATGCTTAAAGGGGCTGTCAACTGCTGCTGTTGGAAATTATTAGAGGTTAAAGGTGTAGTTACAGGTTTGTTGAGATTATGGGGTATTTGAAGTCATTATCATACTACTGTGTGATATAACTTATTCACACTGAGATATTGTCTCTGTTGTTAAGCAAAAGTGCTGGAGCACATTTATTAGCTTGCCATTTACTCAGAGGAGGATGCTCAACAAAGACTATTTTTGCATCTAATCAGGCTTCTATATCTACACCCTGTTATTAAGTGCAAGAACATTAAATAAGAATAATCAGATGCACTGAAAAAAATGATACTTTGGATTAACTTAAAAAAATTGATGTCAGCGATTATGATTAGATGTGATTGAATTTGATTGCTTTGCTTAAGCTGATTTAATTAAATTAATTCATATGTTATGCAATAACTATAATATATGTGAAATGTAGATATGAAACATAGTGGAAATACTTATAAATTATTTTTATGTGAAGCAGAGGCATAATTTCAGTTTTGTAAGGATTACAGTAATTATACTGCAGTGATAAATTTGTTTTTGACATTTTACGACTTATTTTTATTTATTTTTTTCAGTTGATTTAGTTTAGTGTGGTTCAGTACTAAATAAGTCAAATCTGTGTTTTTGCATATGGCAGATGTTGCTTCGAAAAAATCCTATACTTTTTATATAGTGAATATAGTGTTTATGTGCAAATATCACTGTACTTCTTGGCTTGGATGTTTGCCTATGTCTTTGTTTACTGCCTTGTTATATCAGTTTGCTAAACACCAAGAGCTTTCTCCATCAAAACTCCAAGCCGCCAAGTTTCAATGCTCAGAGACCGTAAAGCCCTGACCCCTATCAAACATGCACACACAATGAGCACAGGACTCTATATTTCATTACTGCTTCTGCGTCTGTGTATTACTCCACAGTTTTATTGCTTCTTGTTTTGTTGGCATCTGACCCGGTGTTTTCACCAGCCACCAAGTGGGTTAAAGAGGTTACAATGTTCACTACACAGAGCTATGATTCACATTGTTGTGTCTGAAGCTTGTATATTGTTTCATTGGTCCTTCTGTGGTTTGTTACTAATAGTCATGCTGTGGACTATTCAGTGGTTTCAGAACCAACTTCATATCACCTCAAACACCCTTTAAAACAGTTTTAATTTGCGAGGACATTTCAGACAAGTCAATTAGCTGACCGGATTTCATGGGTCTCGTTGAATGCTTATTAGGATAATAACACAATGATTATCACCATTAGTCCTGGCTTAATTAAGAGGCTGCCCTAATTAAAAAGGTGTTCATGGAAAAATGCTCTTTATATTGGCTGTTCAATAAATATCGGTGACAAAAAAGGGGGGGGGGGGGTCTGTCCATTCATTTTGAGTTGCTTTTTGTTTATTATATTATTTATTACTATATTAGCCACTATTTTTCCCCCTTTGGAAGTGCTAATCAGACATTCAATCTCATTACCTGAATGTGTGGACCAAATCAAGGTAAAAAGAACAATGTCTTCCCTAGACTTCTCAGAGCTGCTCAATATCTGACAGCTCAGGATAGTCTGCGAAATGATCTATGTAGAGTAAAGCACCAAATCTCAGATAACACTCAATCCCACATAAATCAAGCCTAGTGTCAATATTTTTAATTTGGAGAGGGTTTTAACTCTGTTGACTTTATTTGACTCTCATCTTTCTTCCCAAGTCTGTAATCAGACAATTACTTTCAACATCTCTAGCAAACTCCAAACTCTATATATAACACACTTGCTCGCATCATATAGGTAACCGAGCAGAAGATGGAGTGATTGCAGTGGTGGAGGTCAGAGGTCATTTTGTACTGACATTATGAGTTGTAATATGAGAAAATAACTTGCAGGGTGATAGAGGAAGATGAAGACTAGGGGACAGAAATGGAAAATGAGAAATAGACATCATTATTGAATCCTTAGACAGCCAGGTTGGGCAGAGGACTATATGACTCATCCCTCACTCTCGAAATAAAATGGGCACAGCTCAAAACATACACAAACACAAATACACAATGCCCATCTTGAGAGTTGACATTCATGGTATTCATGCAACAAACTTGAATATCTGACTTTGAATGTCTATTTCTGGTTATGGACTGTAGAAAAAATACAAAACTAGAAAAAAATAAAAGGTTTGTAAAAAGTTCTAAAAATGTTCAACAAGGTTGCGTTTATTTGATCATAATTACAGTAAAACCAGTACTATTGTGAAATATTATTACAATTCAAATTAACTTTAACATATATTTATGTGTTCCTGTGATGTAAATTCTTAATTTTCTCTCTTCAGTGTCACATGATCCTTCAGAAATCATTCTAATATGCTGATTTAAAACCCTTTTTATTACTATCAGCTTGAAAACAGTTGTGCTGCTTAATATTTTTGTGGAAACCATGTCATTTTTTTTTTTTTCAGAATTCTTTGACAAACAGGAAGTTCAACTAAACAGCATATATCTGATATAGAAATGTAAATGTCTTCACTGTAACTTTGGATCAATTGAATGCATCTTTGCTGAATAAAATTATGAATTTCTTTCCAAAAAAGAATCAAACTGACCCCAAACGTTTACACGGTAATGTATACAGAAATATTGCATTTAACAGGAGTTACATCCCTACTGTTTTCCAGCCATACCCTGTGATTTTAATGCCTCAGTTTAAGGTCAGTTTAATTTAATCCAGAGTACAGTGTTTTTTTATAGCAATACCTTTTCCATCAGCAACCCAAGTAGGAGGTGTTTTGATCAGTCCTGCTTAATTTCAGTAACCAGTGGGATTGGAAGACTGCTGGCTATTTTGGAACATAATTGTCTATTGCTCAGCTAAAACTTGTATTTGTAAATTGTTTGATATTCTGGCTAAAACAAACCTGAGGGAGCAGCTCATTATCCATGATTCCACTGGGGAGGATTTTGCTAAAAGGCCTCAAGTTCAAGATGAATAAAATGGTGGTTCAGTTATCATGGTCTTCAGTATGTAGGACAAGAGTCCCGAGAGTATTTCCATGCTGACACATACGCTGAGCTAAGGGCTTCGCATTTGGCATGGGGTTTTGTAGAGCTGCTGACCCACGGCAGACACCCCTGGAACAAACAGCAGTGGTTCCCAGATGCAGCGCCCCAGGCAGCTGACGGGACCAGCCCCTTGCTCATCTCTCCCAGCCAAAACCAGGGGAACATGATCCATCATGCTTATGTGATTATCATAACAAATACTCTCATTCTCTCTACTTTCTCCAGAAGTGTCTCTCACTCTCCTTCACACTTCATTGGCTCTTCACAGCAAGCTGGAGCTTAGAATTGAAAGAAAATAAAAGAGCGGGACACAACGAGCCTTGACAGGCAAAGTGGCTCTCCAGAGGGTTAAATATGAGATATTAGTAGTTTTGGTTGCTGTCGAAAACTAATCTTTCAGGAAAATACAAAAAGAGTTTCTGCAGCTATTGTGACTCTCATATGGGATTTGGATCTGAATTTACATAAACCCAACTGTAGGGTAAATGTGATGTCATCACACCTGACAACCTTGATGTGACAAATAGTGACAAGATGTTCCTCAGTCAGATGTAGTGTGTTTGGATGATTAGACTGTCATTGCTGTGAGGTTAGCTTGAGTTCACGTCAGCATGTCAGCCATGTTGGTAGAATTGAAAATGATTGTGATGATTTGGTGGTTTGGAAAAGTGCTTGATTTTCTAAATAATTTTTTATACGTTTAGACTATATTGCAGTTTGTGTGAGACCAAACAAGAACATACATTTTGGTCATTATTTACTGATGAGCTTACCCTTCACTGAGATGACTTGAGAAATGAGTCAGTCTGATTAGTGAACAAATTATTTTGGTTCTATGAATGAATCAAACGATTCATTGACAAAACTGATTGCTTGTTGCTTCTTCTCATTGCATTCTCAGTGCATATTGCTACTTCTACAATGCTCAAAGGTGGATGTTAAGATTTTAAATTAATAAATTGGGTCTGTTATTCACACAAAGCTGTTTTATAACAATAATAATACTTTTAATTGTGCTTTTTGTCATTTCTTGATTGCCTCAGTTCTCATTCACAAAGAGTGGTAATAATCTTCAAAATCCACCGTTTATGTTCCATGAAAGAAAGAATGTCAGGTTTAGAAAGACATAAGTGTGAGTAAATGATTATTTTTATTTTATTTCATTTCTTGAGTGAACTATTCCTTTAAACTTTATTTACAGGTTTGCCTGTTTTTGTCAAATAATAATAAAAACAGTGCTACAATACACTGAGCGTGATGGTAAGAAATGGACTCTTGTCAGGGGTTTGTAGAGATTTTCTAAACCAGCTGGCTCAGGCTTTTAATGTGCTCACTGTTGGAGCCTCTCTCCGCTGGTAGTCTTATTATTTTTCCTGCCGATTTAAGGAGATGGAGTAGTCTTGTCTTGGACCATTACATTTTTATACCATGCTGTGATGCAGCTCTGGAGGATACTTTGGTGGTAAAGAACAGGCAAGACTACCATACGTGACATCTGGCTTCAAAAAGATCCAAGACTGTGGTAAATTACATGAAATTGCTTATTTTATTATTTCTTTTTTTGTCAACAGTAAACAGTGTTTCTATTTTAGCAGATTGGATCAAATGCTGTGTAGTTCTACCTATACTCTGAGCTCTACTGCACAGTGAGTTCCTGCTCTACTCCACTGGCCTCATTGCTTCCCTTGACACTGACTCACTTGCTCACATTCTCACACACCCTATCAATCAAAGAAAAAGATTATTAGATTTAGATCTGTTCCAAAACCTAGTGAGCTGCCCTACTACATAGACAGCTGCCTTGTGAAGAGCTATTTATACCTGAGGGCAATTCAGTGATTATAAATAATAAAAGAAGTTGATTTACATGTCACAGCATCTAAATACAAATGTTGGGTGTAATAATCTATTTTAATTAAATTAAATTTTTAGTTTTATTAAATGAACATTCTTTCACCTTGTCTGACCCCTTTGTGTTACACTGAGCTTGTCACAAAACATTCTGGTGTTGCCTTTTTTTATGAAGAATATATGCTGCTTTATTTGACTAAAATGTGTTATTTTATAAAGTAGCGTAACTACCTTTTGGAAAGGCTTCTCATCTGTCTACAATGCCTTAACATTCTGCCTCCATAGGCAGCTCAGTTGGTTTTGGAACAGAGCAATTGTGCCTATCAGTGCAGAAGAGATAAAAAGAGATAATCGAGTTCCTCAGATGATGAAAAAGAAATCTGTGCTGGGGAACATTTCTGTATAGAGTGTATAGATGATATAAAATGAGATATCTTTAATTTTCTTACTTTTGTAATGGTAACACTGCTTAAATCATCTTAACGCAGATCATCAGTATTCATTTTAGTAAAACAAACTATCTAGTGAAAGAGCTGAATTGCAGGCAGGAAGCTCATTGCCATGCACAGTGTAACATCAAGCTAGATAAAGCTACATTTAGGTGGACAGAGTGAAGACATTCCACCCTCCCAAGCTTGCATTTATATTTGGTTGTTTTCTGTGGGTTGGACTGCAAATATGGAGCTATAGGATCTGCATGTCTATGATATGATGTGTAAGCATCAAGATTTTTCAGGACGGATGAATAGAGATGTTTTCATTCAACAAATGACAGAAAACAAATCTATGACGGGTCTGCCAAATGATTTAATTAAAAAAAAGGGGGGGTTCTTCCCTTGCCTTTTTATTTTTATGTTTTCTCTTGCATCTTTTTGTTTCATGTTGCACATCAAGATGAATCTGATGTTGATTGCAGAGAGCAGCCTAAAACAATTTCCCATGATTCATTGAAAGAGACTATTGGTGCCCCACACTGAGAGTGTGCGTCACTGGTGGCAGCGTATGGACAGGGTCTTGGTAAATCACTGTTCTCTAATGTCGCACTTGCTACATGTCTGGGATGTCAATTTGTCAGTGCTGACAAGCTGTGGCAGCCTCATCAATCTAGCCTTTATCCTGAACAGTTTTAGAAGTCTCACCCCTTGGTTTCTGACCAGCACCTTCACTAGCACTGGTTAAACCTGACTAGTTAAGGTAATTTGACAAGATTTATTAATCAGACTTTTTTGTTTTCTGTTTTAACATGTTGTGTACTGTACATGCTGCTCTTGTTGTAGCATGTTTTATTGTACACACTCAAAAATACACTACAAGAGGGGTAAAACAGTTTGTCACTGGGGCAATAACTGTAAAAGAACATCTCTGTACCTTATTTACCTCTAAAAGTTTCATAGTAGTGCCTTAAAAGAATAGTTCCCCCAAAATAAAAAATTGCGGAAAAGTTGCTCTCCCTCAGGCCCAACAAGATGTAGTTGAGTTTGTTTCTTCATCAGAGCAGATTTGGAGGAATGTAGTATTACATCATTTGCTCATCAAAGGATCCTCTGCCGTCAGAATGAGAGTTCAGACAGCTGATAAAAACATCACAATAATCCACAAGTAATCCACATGACCCCATTTCATCAATTAATGTCTTGTGAAATGAAAGGCTGCATGTTTGTAGTAAAGCTGTAGATTATTGTGATGTTTTTATCATCTGTTTGGACTCTCATTCCGACTGCAACCATTCACAGCAGAGGATCAGTTAGTGAGTATGCAATGCTAAATTTCTCCAAATCTGTTCCGATGAAGAAACAAACTTATCTACATTGTGGATGGCAAACTATTCCTTCAACTTTACATATTACAACTCCAATGTGCTAATATGCACCTTTTAGGGATAGATAAGGTATAACGTTGTCTCTTTAAGGGTACTTTCCTAGTGATAATCTGTTGTACCCTTAAAGGTTAATTTTGTCTGAGAGTGTACAACATGTTTAGTAAATCACAATTGTTTTGAGCCAGACAGAGAGGAAAGACAAAAAAATATGTCCTTCATACTTCACTGAATTCATAATTTCCTTGATAGATTTTCTCTCTCTCTCTCTCTCTCTCTCTCTCTCTCTCTCTCTCTCTCTCTCTCGCTCTCTCTCACATGGATAGTGCCTCAGGAAATCAGTTTTTGGCCATGTAGAAAAATATATATATAACCACAGTCTTCTTTTCCACAAACAGACACATTATTCAGTGTCACAGAAACATTACACAAGCTGAAAACTGAAAAATGAGCAGGATGGTGATAGCACATCATGAGCTTTTCACAAGGTCAGGCTGTGAGAGCGACACTTCCTAATTTCACTTGCTTCTCCTTTCTAAAAAAACAGCTTATATTAGCATGGAAATACTGATTTATGCTGCTCTATCTAGTTTTGTTTGTAAACCTATGGAGAAGCCGGGTGGTGACACCAGCATCATAAAAACAACATATGTGCTGCTCCTCTTTACAGACATGAGGTGCACTTGGAAGAGCAGAGCAGGAATGCCTACAGTACATCTGGCTGAGAGGAAGCCCTGAGACGTTAGAAGTAAAGTGATTATGTCTGTCTGAAGGGCGACTAAAGCTTTGGCCTGTTCCCTGATGGAGCACTGCAGGGGAATCCAGCTTTGATAATCACACAGCAAACAGGAATCAGACGGAAAGCTGTTCTGTCCTGCAAAGCCTGTTAGGCCAGACCACCATGTGTGAGGACAAGACAAGCACATCCAGGTCCACCTTTCTCATTTAAACACATATGGACACATTTTAGTCATCTGTTCAGTTTTCAAACATTCATGGGCAGTTTGCTAACAAAGAACTGAGGATACTGATAGTGTTTTGCGCATTGTTGTAACACCAAATTAACTAAAGGAATTAAACAAATATGTAATATCTGTACTGCTGGCATACACAGTAGAGAAATTATGAAGTTGAGAAAGAATCATCGTAGCTGTGTTATTAGCAAAGTAGGCCTACTATGAAGAGAAAGCTATGCAAAATGGTGTGTTGCTTCGTTGACAGTTGTGATTAGAGTGACTGATTTCTTGTCATGAAAATTATAGGATGCCATTTGGCTGGTAAGATGGCTGTTGAATTTTTTTTATTTATTTATTTATCCATTTATTTTTTTACTTTTTGCTTCCTGCACCAAAAAAAAAAAAATAAAATAGAAAAATTAACCAAAATAAAACAAGTTTAAGTTGAAATACTATTAAAACTGATAATTATGAAATCATAATATTAAAATTTAAAGCTAAATAGAAATGGTAAAAACAGCTGAAAAAGTTACAAATGCACATAACAAAGTCATTAAAACTTAATATGGAAATGAAAACTGAAAATATTCAAATAAAAGGCCATTTAAAATATTAAAATTAAAATAAATTTATAAATGGGAGGTCACAGACATGAAGACAGTTTCAAACTATTTTTAGCCTTATAATCCTCTGAAGGCACACACTAGACAATTCGACCAGACTGTGAGACCACACACTTGTTGATTGTAGGAACGATTTCAGAGTTTCACGAGATCTCACAGAGACTCGCGAGATCAAACATGACTAGAGGAGGAAAACAAATGGAGAACAATCAACATTGTCAGCTGGCTCTCCTGGCGTGCATTCTGTTTCACAGTGAAAAACTAAGTATAAAAAAAGAGTATGGATGATAATCTTTCACAGTACTCCACTATCATGGCATGTTTCTGAACACCAAGTTTCAGCTATAGACCTTTTTCACATTTCCAGGTTTCTTAGCAACGGAAGTCATCATAGTTGGGTAAAATTTGAGAGCATTAAATGGGAGAGTACCACAGATATATTTTGCAAATCGGCTTAAAATCCTCTAGAGTGTGGCCAGCCTTAGTAATTAGTAAAAGAAAAATGCAGCTCTTCTGAGCTGTTAAATGTCATTTGAATCGTGTTTGATTGCTGATTCTTACTCATCAGATTGTTCCAGAGCTCTGCCTGTCATCTGATGCCACTACTTCAAAACATTTTGGGTGATAAAATATTGATTTTGGAAATTCAAGGGAAAGCAAGGGGTGGAGGTGTTGTGTGCACTTCATAACTCAACATGATGGACAAATGATTGCATTTTTATCTCCTCTCCCATGAGTAGGGTGAAAAATGTCTCTTCAACCGGTGAGTTTCATTCCTTACTGTAGTGTTATTTATTTCCAATGTGCCTGTAGAACTGTCAAAATGGCACCTAACTATTCAAAGAGTGCCAGGTGCTGTAAATGAATGAAGGCCTCCATCAGGACAAAACTTCAGTGATATTTACAGCAGCCCACTAGGAAAGGTATCCTACAGGATGACCCTTATCCGTAAGTGAACTTATAACTTAACTTGCTAAGGACTGTTAAAAAAAAAAAAAAAAACCTTAGTCTACCAAAAATATAAAGTGCCATTAAAATACTGGGTAAAATAATCTCACCTTGTCTGCCATATTGGAATTTTTTTATTAATTTATTTTTTACAGATCCAATCCACAGTATTTCAGCCACACACTGGTTTAAAGGATATGGTCAAAATGTAGTTGAGTTCAGATGAAATGTACAATCACCCTCTCACTGACCTGGCAACACACACTGTGCAAAATATCAACACACTCGGGCATGTAATGTGTTTGCGTAGTGCACTAGCAGTGTGCTGTCAAATCCATCTTATGATTTTTTCATAGCTGTAAAGTAGCAAATCAGATTGTGAAGTAAAGAAAGCAGAGAGGGTGTCAGGCATGGCGAGGGCAACTCTCAGAGTGATTCGGAAAAGTGACGCCCATAAATCATGCCAGACATATGCAGCAAAGTGGATCTTATGTCTGCGTCTACAGTGAGCCTCAATTTAGATGGTGAACTATAGTGAACAAACAGATGTGTACTTCAGTTCAGACAGCCCAGCACTGAGACGGTTGATAAGAATGAATGCCATTGGAGTGCTTTCTTGACTTTTAAGTTTTGGGTTTCATAATTGTTTAGTTTTTTTCTCTTAGTTTTGCTAAAATAGATATTATTGCAGTGCCATGTTGTCATTTTATTCTCTTAGTTTTGCTAAAATGTCTACGTTTTGGGTTGCATAATTGCTTAGTTTTTTTCTTTTAGTTTTGCTAAAATGTCTACAATAGACTGTTTCAAAATTTTGAGGGATAAATAATGAATAATAATAATTTTATTGGGTGAGTACAAATAAATCTGCCACAGATGGCGATAGAGAGGCCAACACTGTGTATTGCAGTGTGCAGAACCTAAAGTATTGAGACACCTGACCATTACACCAGGGACTTTAATGACCTCTCCTTCTAATACATATAGTAGATGTTAATAGATATGGTGTTGGTTTCACTCTTCTGGGAAGGCTTTCCACAAGATTTTGGAGTGTTTCTGTGGGAACTTTTGCCCATGGACCTAGTAGATCATTTGTGTCTGGCCCACAACTTCTGTCTCAGTTCATCCCAAAGGTGTTCAATAGGGTTGAGGTCAGGGCTCTGTGTGGGCCAGTCAAGTTCTTTCACACCAAACTCATCCAACCATGTCTTTATGGACTTTGATCTGTGCACTGGGGTACAATCATGCTGGAGTAAAAAACTATTCCCACAAAGCTGGAAGTAAAGTGTTGTCTTGGAATGCTGAAGCATTAAGTTTTCCCTTCACTGGAAATAGTTTTTGTAGCCAAGACTCGAGGTGCCTGTAGACACTGACCATGAAAACATATTCATTTGAGTGAAGATTTTTGATAGTTAGTTCTGTTGCTTTGAAAAGTAGCCCTGTAGGCTCTGCTATATAAAGACTTGACTCACAAAGAAACCAATATTAGTATGCATGCTCTACTATCTGTGAAACTCAATCACAAGAGAAACTCATGCTAAACACAAAGTTCTACATGCGCCTATTCGTCACATTGAATTATGTAACAGTCTGCACCCCATCACACCCCACTCCTCCACGCAGATATAAAAAGTCAACCATCTTTGAGAAAAAATGTTTGCTGCATGCACGCCAGGTTGTCATGGAATAATGAGGAGTGACTGGCAGATGGCTAAAGGATAACATGTGTCATGAAATTGGCCTGTGTCCAAAAATGTGTCTTGATTTCACCCACTATACATGTCTTCAATCAATCTCTAAATCTTTGACGCTCTCCTGCAGTACATCAATAACATACATGCAGTTCCTCCAATGGTATATTCAATAGACTGACTCACATTTTTTTAGGTAATTTCCTTCACTATCTTTTCAAATTTGAAGTGCTGTTCACTCTCAGAACATCATGTCTAGTGTGGAGTGTGTTAATCTGAGTCTTAATGTATTATTGTTGTGGTATTTCATGATAAAACTCATTCCTGCAAATTCCAGAGCCCACTGAACCTACTCTTCGGAAAGCTCATTAAAATAAACCATCCAATTTTACAGCCACATTTCAAGTAGAAAAAAGTGAATGTGCCTTCGTCATTTTTAAAGCCAGACTGTGTAAGGATAGAGAGAATATATTCTCACCACAGTAGAGCTGATAGTTGCTGGAGGTTGTCAGCTAAGAATGAATTATGGCAGCCGCTAGCACAGGGCAATTTTTAATTAATTTATTAATTTATTTATTTTTGCACTTGCTCGATTAGCATCCGTTTCACAAAAGAAATTATGCAAATCTCATATCAGCGTAAAAATGCTAACAAAATCTGTGCTGAATTCAGTTTGTCTGGTGCATTTAGTCTTTTTAGCTGGTTCTGAGTAGGTTGCAAAAAATGGCCATAGGATAAAAAGCTACTTTCAGCACATAGTATATTATATTATATTATATTATATTATATTATATTATATTATATTATATTATATTATATTATATTATATTATATTATATTATATTATATTATATTATATTATATATCCATTGTTTAATCAGTGATTACTTATTAATATAGTATATTTCACTTGACTTGCTTTTAATAGAAACAGCATAAATGGCATGCAATAGGGTAAAAAGTATTATATTACATTTTAAATAACATTTATAATATATTATGTGTAACCAATGATTACTAATCAATACTGAATATTTCTTGTGACTACTGCTTTTAATAAAACCCAAGTATAAATGGGAAAACAGAAAGGCCATAGGATTGAGGTGTGTTAAAGTTCAAGTCTATTATGTTGTTCCAAAAGCATGTTGTAATATGATGTGGAAATGCTTTACAGTCTGTCTGCTTGGTGTCTGTCTCTCAAAGGTGGATTCATGTACAGTATGAATTTGATGGAGCTTGCCGCAGAGAATGAAATTGCATTAGGCATTGCACTGGTTCTGGTTTCCCACACCTGTCAGCCCAGTCAAATGATGGAAGGCTTTTGGTAATAGTAATGGTAATGTTAGGTTAGACTTCTCCAGACCTAAAAACCCTTTTCGGTATTAAATGCAGAGCTGAACATTTCCTGTTCAAAGGTTTCAGTAGTTTTGCCGGTACCCAGGAAACCCTTCTACACTCTGCCCCTTTGAATTGGAGTCAACTGAGCTTCAGATTAGTTCATCTATTACAAAGTAAATTACAATTTTTTTAATTAAGATTCTTTTGGAATTTTGTGCAACATTATGATAAAAAATTAAACATGAAAGTGTCAATTTGCAAATATTTTGAAAAGATTCAACCACCCATTTTCAGTCCAAGAAAGTAGAAAGGTTTTGTTGATTCATTCATTATATCATCTAAAGTTTATGCCAATTGTATAAGCAAACTTAAAACATAAGTAGAAAGGTTTTGTTGATTCATTCATTATATCATCTAAAGTTTATGCCAATTGTATAAGCAAACTTTAATCATGTTTAATCACTTGTTAAAATAGAAACTGTGAATACAAAAAGAGCAGACGGGAGATGGCTTATGATTAATGGAGGTGCTGTCTCAGGGTCTCTGTAGACAAATACTTAGAGGAGAAAGTCATTGATGGTCTCATTGATCTTTCCCCCAAATTATTCACTACATTAGAAGCGTTCTGATTTTTAGATTGCACTGAGATTAGATCCTGTCTGATGAGTACTAAAATTAATTTCAAGTAGCCTATATTTCTCATGCCTGCTTTGTAAACAAACCACAGCTTTGACCTGCTCCAAATATAATGAACGCAGCTGTGAAATGCTTTTCAAACTGTGTGGGCTACATATATAAAACAGATTTTGCATTTAGCCCCTAACCCTTTGCACTGAATTTTACAGCTTAATAAACCCCAGGCTGAGATCACTTCTAACTGTGGTAAAAGCAACGTTTTGCACTTTCGGTATGCAGTGTGAAACGATACAGTGATAGAATGTTAGTTGTTGCAGTGAGATGTTTAGCAATCATAAACTACACGGTGTTCAACTCATTAAATATTCATTCACTTTGAAAAGCCTCAGAAACTGTCACATGCCGTTCAGTTTTTATCATCTTAGAAAAAAATAAACTTTGATATTGCTTGTTAACTGTTAACATGCTGTTGTGAAAAATAGACTGTATTTGTTTTTGGCTTTGCATCCTTAATGTCCCTCATAAATATGCAAATTAGTGTAAAAAGGAATTTAAATATGAGCAGAAACATGAAACAAGTTAACAATTGATAATCACATAGGGGATAATGTGCGCACTGCACTGCCAATGAAATGGACAAGTTTATAATCTAATTCATAAATAATAAACCTTTTTAACATTATTAAAACTACATACTGAGTGACTGATACCATCTTTGTCATGGAAAACACTTGTTGGTTCGCACTGAGTTTGCAGTTTTAATGTACATGTTTGTTTGAATTTATTTTCAAGATCTAAGGTAAACTATCTGTTGTTGATTTCAGTATGGTTATAAAAGTCACGGAATATGATTTTCAAACTCACATTAGACACTTTTAACATTGATAATAACTGTCTGGATGTACATTATCTTCTACATTACCTCTTATTACACGGCTATAAGTAAATATTTAGACACCAAATCTTGATTTGAGTTAAAATATTTTGAGCCTAGGCAAACCAACAAGTTCAAAGAAGGGATAATGTGCAGGCATATCACTTATTACAAGGCATTTCGCCACATAAATAATGACAGGGACATAAAATGTTGATTTGAGAATAAACTGTTTTAAAATCTTACCTTTATTATCTTATCTTGTAATTCCATTACAGTGCTCAGTTGTTATAGCAACAAGATGAATGCTTCAGCAATGTTGCCGTAGGCCTGCTATTAATACTGAAGTCCTTCAGTTTAATTTTGCAGTTAATATAGTCGATTACTGAGGCGTAAGATGGCACCAGCTGCCTTTGAATGAAATAAGACAGTGTGTTTGTGGTGAGACATGAAAGAACCCCCGGTCTCAAATACCCAGATGATCGATCATTATACAGTGGTGCTATTGATGACGGTCATTATCAGGGAATAACTGACTTCAGAATATCATGAATGACCAATTAGAATTGAGCATTTCAGAGAGCTGTCTAAAGAAATCTTACTGTAGGGTTAAACAATGAACAAGGTATGAAAAAAGACACCATGAGCACATTAGCTTATTTGTTCCACAGAAGGAGAACAACAAAACCAAAGTGTGCCAAATGCATTCCCCGCTTGTTTCTCTCCCACAGCAAAGACAATGTTCTCTTCAGCTGCCAGCCGATGAATGGAAATAGGTGTGATGGGAGGAGACTGATGCCTGCTAGGAATATAAAGAACTCATACTCTCTCAAAAGACAAAGACTGCAAGGGGTTAATGAGTGGGGGACGGTGACAGGAGAGAGCCTATTATCACGCAGCTGAGATGGATATTAAATTGAGTCATTTCTTTCTGGTCCAGCTGGCAGGCTGCGATAAGGCCCATTCCACTGAACCTGTGAACCCTCCAGAATCCATCAAACTACAGAGCACGGGCCTTTAAACACCGCACACCTTTGTGTCTGAGCCTCGTTTACACTCCACAGAGTGCTGGAGGATTGTAACGCTAGGCTAATTGATAATTATTTGGCCTTCGTGAGTTTAAGATATCTCTGAAAACGAAAGTGCATGCTGACTTACGTGGTTTTCAATGCCATTTTGTCTCTAACCAACCATAAAGAAGCCAGAGCTCCATAATCTGTTCCCGAACACATACAGAGTTGTGCACCATTAAGAATAGAATTAAAACCGATTTTCACTTTCAAATTCATTTCCTGCATTTGAATTTTATTTGAACTAATGTAGCAGCCAGGATGCAGAACTGCATTTTGAATTCTGAATGAATGGATGATGATAGAGGTTAGAAATTTGCATTTAGTTATACATATAAGAAATTCAGAGAAATTCATATATCCTTTTCATTATTTAGTAAAGCAAGGTTTGTTTGAAGGTTTTAAAAATTAAAAGTGGATGGATGGATGGATGGATGGATGGAATTATAGATGGATGGATGGATGGATGGATGGAAAGTTTGATAGAGCTAACAGAATAGATGTAGACAAAAACTTGCATTTTGTTTATGAATTTTATATATTATATAAAATCAACTGAAATTCAGAGAAATCCTTATAACCATTTAATTTTTAATTAGAAAGTTTGTTTGAATTTTTTATTTTTTTTTTTTATGGGGGGGTAGTGAAGCTTCAAAGGTTAGAGAGCCAGAGAATTGCAGTTTGAAAAAAAAATCTTTGTCCTGTCATTCAAATTTAACTTCCTGTGGGATGTGGCAAGTCCAATGTTACACAACTCTGGCATATTAGCATCACATATAAGTTCTAGCATGTTTAAAACAGCATGCTATGCCATGTTTTCCATTAATCCATGATTGGCAGCATTTAATAATAACAAAAAAAATCCTCTAAAAGATATCACATCTATAACACCACAATAACAAAAAAAACCAGCGTAATCAGTACAGCATCGTAAAAAGCGTAATCAGTACAGCATCGTAAAAAGCAATTTAGAGTCTAATTAAAAGAAACATCCCAAATCATCACTAGCCTCTGCTCATTACTGCATTACTGTGCTGGGTCAACAGTCTAAACAATAACACAATCAAAGCTGCGGCGCAAGCCCTGCCAACATAGTAATTACTACAACAATTAATACAAATAGCACCCAAGACAGAGAAGCAGTGAGCTACAGAGCCAGAGAGAAAAACTATTACTCATCTTCATCTGAGTAATTCAAGAACAGCACACTTTAGTTGCTTTTTGTTCTCTTTTGGTTCTGTAAATCGTATTGATTTTCTTTTTACAACCTGAGAGAACGGTGAAGACAAATTTATAATAGTATCGAGTGTCATCAAGAACCTTCTTTTTATTATTAATATCTAGCTTGTGTGCATCCGTGATTATTCATCAAGTGTGGAAAAACTTCAGGCTGTGGAGACATTGAGGTTTAGGCCTTCCAGGGAGACACATCCATTACCTTTCCCCCTCGTGGAAGCACAGGGCCAGACGCACGTCACACACCGGCCTGATTTATTGTAGCTTTTAAAGCCTCGTCATCAGCTGCCCGTTTGATTTACACAGTGCTGTCCTGACAGCTGTCGACGCTTGGCAATACAGCAGCTTACTGTAAACTAGCCACTCAGGACAACAGTTTTTATCATCGCATGACTTACAGTTTGCAGTCCCTAGAGCCCTATAGTCTCTCTGAATTTCATATGTGGGGAATGCCAAATATATACAGCACAGTGCATGTGTGTGACATGACAAACTGTGTTGTTTAATAATGCTAGTTTTTCCATTTCACATTATAATTTATTATAGTATAGTCAGGACCACTTTTGTCGCATATAGATGTCTTAATAAGAATTTGAAGCAGTTTTGTTGGTGTTGGCAGTGCGGTTCTGTTGTGTTCTGGGCAAACTCTAGCCATGCTTGGACAGAGCACAGATTAAACCCCTCATGGGTAACGGACCAGATCCAGCAGAATAAAATGTTACAAAATTACTGATATTTTTTGCATAGAATACATTAGTGGATACTTAATATGCTTACTATTTTTTAAACATTGATTAAAAACATGATTTCTGAAGGATCATGTGACACTGAAGACTGTAATGGCTGCTGAAAATTCAGCTTTGTCATCGCAGGAATAAATTGCATTTTAAAAGATTTTTCAGGGTTTTTCTACATGAAAATAATCTGAATCTGTTCCCATCTGAAACACTCACTTTGAGGCGCATTGTAAGAATGCGTCACAGGTACACAAAGAAATGCAAATTACTTTGAATCTACAATGCTCCCAGCATGCACTGCAGCACAAATGCATTATGCAGTTGCTGTTAGGAGTATTGTTGTTCTGATTGCTGACTTTGTTGTTGTTTTTATCATCGCTGTCAGCTGTTTGTTTTGTGTGCTGGGTATGTTCAGAGCATTACTTAATGAGATTTGTGTGTTTAGTGTTGAGAACTGTGTGCATAAATATAAACCTATTGGATTGCAAGATGTTCTGAATGTTGAATCAATGTTGCATTTTGGATTTAGTGAATAATTCAAATCAAATTGACTAAACAAAGTATTATTAGTGGTATTTAAAATGACTCAAAAGTCTCAGTCTATCATGTTGACTTTAATTTTTATTTTTTCTTCCCTACAGTTTTCTCAATTTATGTAGATATTTAATCACATTTATTTTAGGTATTTTTACAGTGTAAATTTATCACATGTTATTTTTTTTTGTTTGCTTGTTTTTTTGTATAGGAACGGTATATTTTAATTATTGTATAGATTTAAGAAAAAATAATAAAGAAAAAAATACTAATTTAAACAGAAAAAATAAATAAAACAAATCTGGATAAATCTGGATAACATTATCATCAGATTTTACACAAAGTTTTGCAATGAATACTACATCATTGTGAAATTCATGGACATTTTCAACTCCCTTTGTTATTCAAATTTTGCTGAAAATATCTTAAATGTATGAAATTATACAAATGAAAAATAAAAGCATTTTCACCGGTGTTCACTGTGACTTTTGCACCCCACTGTATGTTTTTTATAAAAATGAAATGGCATCCAGGGGCATGTGAATCAATTGCAGCGGTGATTCGCTGATTGCTTTTGAAACAAACCAAGGAGCTTTGCAACAGCGAGTGCATTTGTAAGTGAGTCAACATACCTGCTGTTCTCAGCTGCCGTCTATGTGATAAAACACTGATGAAAGCTTGTAAGTGTTGCACCACGCACTCCTGACCTTGATAAGCCATTGAGCTGCTGGCTGCCGAGCTGCAGCCGCTCTATGGGAAATTTAAACAGGGTCTTATCAGAGTCTGCAATTTGCGACTGACCGAGTGCTGATATAGACAGAACTAACCGAGGAGGAGAAAATGTCTCGACGTCTGCATCTACACATAAAAGACTTGGTGGTGCAGACATATTGAGCCATGGCACTCATACAAGTGACTTGGGTTCAAACCCAGTCTGTGATGTGCCACGATTCAATTTCCCCTTCCCTTCCTGTTGCTCTCTACTATAACCAATAAACTGGGAAAAGCCTTAAAATAAATCTTTTTTAAAGGCCTCGCCTCACTCGCAGATAATTGTTTCCTCTGGAAATCTTACACAGTCCACATCAGGAGTCGATTAAAAAACAGTCTACAGTCCTCCCTGAGAATATAAAAGTCCCGCTGCATAATTTGCCGAACCAGAATTACAGTATTTATAACTTCAGTAAACACTGGTAGCTATTTTAAATATATAACACTTTTCAAAAGCAGAAGAGGCTGATATTGGGCTCAGGGTAGCAGAGGGCATTTTGAACCAAGGTGATAAGTGATAAGTGATAAGTTATAGAAGCCTATGCGTCATGGTGTTTTAAACGGGGTTTCTGCTCAGCTGTGCTTGAAATGGAAAAAATGGTTACAGTGGCAGTCACACCACATCCTTCTCTCTGCATCACTGCTGCAGAGGTGTCAGGTAAGGAGCGCTGACCTGCTTTACACTCCAGCATGTGCGGATATGTGAATGTTTTGATGGCTCTTAGTAACATAAAGCTCAGGTGCTGTGTGTCGTGAGCACTGGAAATCACCTTTGGGATTCAAACTGTGTACTGATCATCACTGAGGTGAAATGTCTGTAATCTCCTGTACACCCTGCTTTGATTACAGTCAGTAGCACAGTAAAAATGTGAGCTGGTATAAATGGTGTTCACAGAATTGAAGTCAAGTTTAAAATGGAAAATGAAGTTGTCTTCCCAATTGTGTTATATATCCAAGTGAAAAGACCTCTCGAGCGAGAAACTTGATTTTGTCCATTGTGAATTAATCGGATCGTTGGATCGCTGTTATTTGGTAATTGCTATGATCTTGTATGAAGGGCAGATTGATGGATTGGGACGTTAATGTTTTTGGGCACAGAAATTTTAATAAAAAATGTGAACAGAAAGCATTTATTGTAAACACTGTAATATACCAAAATTCTCTTACTTGAACTTAAAAAATTTAAGTTTCTTTGACTTTTAGAAATTACCTGATTGAAGGGAGAGTTCACTCAAAAATAAAAATTCTGTCATTATTTACTCAACCTCTTAACACCACAAAACGAAATCAACACCACACATCTGTGGAACATAAAGAACGTTGGTATCCAAAGTTTTATTTCCCATTAAATTCCATTGTATAGTGGAGCCGAAATTGTTTGGTTGCCAACATTCTTCTTTTGTGTTCTGCAGAAAAAAAAATGGTCATACAGGACAGACATGAGTGTATGACAGACATGAGTGTGAGTAAATTATATATTTTTCATTTTCAGGTGAAATTTTCATTTTGTGGCTATAATAACAAAATAAGTTTTTAGTTGTTAATTAATACATTCATGCAAATTGTCCCCTTTTTTACATTTTAAATATTCTATTATGCGCTTCATCTCATGTTTTCAACTGCTCCTTTTAATGGAGGAACGAATGCATTCTGATATCACAAAACAGTAGTTTATCAGACGAGACAGCAAAATCAACGACAGCAACATGTGAATAAAACTGGCAAATTGTCAAACAATGTAAACATATGAATTATTCATGCAGGTGAATCCACCTTTTTCATTTTTATTCAAACACAAAAAATGCATTAACTCAGCATTCCAAAAAGTACAAGAAACTGCATGCATAGTGTTGTTTATCTGTGGTTAAAAATGAAAATGTCTTCATGTAGGAAAGCATAAAAAGCATTGTCTGTTTTTTAGACAGAACTGTGGTTCCTCTATTCTTTCCTTTTTGTCAGGAAATGAGATCCTTTTGCATAATTTCTCTTCAGAATCCTTCTGTCTTCAATGTGATGTGTGCTCTGCATAGACGGTTATGGCATTTTATCACATTTTACTGATATTTGTCTAAAGTCAGGCTTTAGACTGATCATCACAGCACAAGGCCATTAGAAAAATCACCTGATATTAAAAAGCATATGGCCTACGTTCGTGTTCCATCAGACAATCTCCAGTGCATTACTCACTGTCATATCGCAAATGATTCAGCGTGCCATGCATAATGCATCAGTGCAAATCTTTAGAGGCTGCCTGCAGATTGCCAATGCCTCTGACTGCAGGTTAATCTATCCTATATTCACTGGAGAAAATACAAAACTGTTGTTACCTTCTGCTTTGCAGATCTAACTGTTACACAGGTGGTGTGTCTCCCATCATCTTTCTATCACTTCAATCAAACCACTGATTAATTAATAGAGCCTGATTATGGTGGTTTTAACACACATGGTTCTGGATCTCATTACCATGGCATTGTTCTTTCTGATGCTATGTAATGCTTCTATTAAACCAACCAAGCTAAGAAAAATCTGGAGATGGAATTGCTCTGGGCTTTAGGGGGTAATTGAAGGAATGATCACCTCGCTTCTGTCATTATCATGGGAATCTGAGATTGACTGTGCCATCATCCTCTGTGGGTGCTACCATTTCTTCTCATTCTTCTCTCAACATCCGCACCAATATGTCCTCCTGAATAGCTATAGTTCACTTTTATTCTTTTCTCCCAGCCTGTGAAATGACTGAGAGGTGAATCAGAGGATGCCAAGATTCTAGGCAATAACAATAAAAGGCTTCTGGTGAGAAAGAGGGAAAGCAATAAGAGTGGAGTGTTCTCCTAGTGTGCCAGCAAGCAGCCCTGAGACGCCTGAGAATCAACCCATCTGCTTCAACTCCATTTTCGCTGTTGTGGATTACACAAAATATTGACGGAATTAGAGAATTAAATAGGAACTGGTGATTTAGCATCTCCAGATATCTGGCTATTTAACTCTAATGTTCTGTCAGGGGTCTGAGTGAGCTACTGATTCGATAACTCACTTCAAAGCTTCTGTAGGACATCTGTTGCATTAATAATGTTTAACGCCTCAGAGACCCTGGATATAAAACATGTTAACATTTTTGAATAGTGTGCACAGTATAGAAGTACTCCCTGGCAGTTCTTTTCTTTTGTTTTGTTTGATTTAATTGACATACAGACAGACAGATAGACAAACAGACAAACAAACAGACAGACAGATAGACAGACAAACACAGACAGATTAAAATTACAAGTTATGAGCTTGACAGTGTACTGTAGGTAGTATTGAATGAAACATTTTAATTTATTCATTTATTTTATTAGTATTTTGTGTGTTTATTTAATGTATACTTAAGACCAATTACTGAACTGTGTTTATGCTGCTTCTAAGTCTGTGTAAACAACTTTTTAAATAACATTTTTATTGAAAACAGCAAAATACGTGAACAACTTTTTTTAAGCTTTATTCATCAAGGATGCATTAAACTGAGCAAATTGTCAAAAGCAACAGTAACGCCTTTTACTTTGTTTGAAAATAAATAAAAGAAATTCTGTTCTTTTGAACTTTCTGTTCTTTAAATAAAAATAAAAAAAAAAAAACATGTATCACAAACACCAAAAACTTCAATCAATTCACAACACTGATAATAATAAGAAATTTCTTATGCTGGCAAATCAGCATATTAGAATCATTTCCGAAGGATCATGTGACAATAAAGACTGGAGTTATGATGCTGAAAATTCATTCCATTACAGTATATTTAAAATTTATCAAAAATTCTTTTCCATTTTAGAATAGAAAAATAAATAAATAAAAAACAATATTTAATATTTGGCAATAATGCTGTTTTTAATGTATTTTATTGTTTTGGGTCAAATAAATGCAGTCTTGGTGGGAATTAAAGAAAAAAAAATCTGATCACAAAAGGTTTTTAATACAGTAATCTATTTTTAATATGGAAAATGCCTAATCATTTCCAGAAAATTAATTCTTTAAAAAGACTAAAAGAACTGAAATGTTCACGGTTTCCATCCCTGTACTTCTTTTTAAGTGGCCATTTGCTCTGTAAACTCATTGTGGGATCATGTTCACATGAGCGTATCGGGTTCCATGTACTTTTGTGAATGTGTAATCCACTTGTTATCAAGCTTATTAGTCATTTATGTCCTATCTGTATTACTTCAAGGCTTCCCTGAGGCTTCGAACCCGAAGGTCTGTATGTTTACACACATGCAGCATTTATAGTTTATTAACCTCAGTGGCATGACATCAGTACGAGGGCTGCAGGGAAATCAGTAATGGCTTCAAAGTGTTCTGCCGTTTCCATAGAAACAGCAATAAAAGCAATTAATGTGATGTGCAAAAAAAACGTGTACGTAGAGCCATCGTTTCAGAATGGCCCTTGAAATTCCATCAGTCATTGCTTCAGATTGTCTTGCTCTCTTGCTCTCTGCGTGAAGCTCCGAAATGTTCACGTGCTTCATACATTTGATTTTGCTCTGCAGTTTTCCCATCATGGTATCTGTGGCATCAGGGGGAGGGCGGCAGATAGTGGTGCTCATCTCTGATGCGTGGCACATTAGCGGGTATTTGCATAATGCCTCCAGGCCTTATTAGGGCCATGCAGAAATGCTTTAGGGAGGATCTCATGGGTCTGATCCTGCACAGGCATGTTTCACACCTTCTACTGCTTTAACAGATTAGTTCGAAATCAGTTCCCAGTCTGGTCCTTCATCATAATATATAATCAGTATACATGAATGCCTGAACACAACTCAACCCTACACCATGTCTGCACATAGTTTTACAAATCTGTATTTTTATAAAATTATTTATTTTCAGTCAACAGTCTGTAGTTTAATTAGTTTTATTCTTAATTGTCATTATCTACAATATGATTATATAATTGTATTATTTCTTATTATCGTTTCATTTTGTCTTTTTAATTATGTGAGGATTTAATAAAAGACACTTTTTTATTTTCATGCACTGGTTAATTTAGAGATAATTTGCTGTTTTGCTTCTATAAATTGACTTCCAAACATCAAGTGTTTATTTTATTGCACTTCATCTATTTGATCTGTGGATTTGAATTACAATATATAACTAAGTTGTTTTCTCAAAATATATTTTTTCTCATGCACCGAGCCAGAATTCTCCACTTCCGTAGCACTTACATGCATCAAACTTTAGAGTTTTATTTCTAGATTTTACAGATATATAACAGATATGTTCATATCTTTTTTTCTAGCTGTTGACAGTATCCTGAAATTCAAATACCCTTCTGTAAAAACCTTTCATTCTTATATGGCAATAATATGAAACAAGATTTTTGAAAATGGCTCTATCCAATGTTAATACTTATCTTCTGGAAATGTTTGAAATATATTTCATATTTATATATATTTATATATAATGTCTCATTGCATATTTAAACATAACATTTCAGAAAACCTGTAATATAAAACACTTGCTTTAATGCACTATGATATATATCAGTTAAAAGTTTTACCCTATTTACCTGTAGTGCATTGCCTTGTACAGCCTTTAGCCTATTTGTTTGTACAGCACTTTGGTTCATATTCTGATGCTTTTCAGTATGCTTTTTACTGTAAGTACATTTTGTCTTGACATGACATACTTTTGGCTGTGTTAGTTTATGTTCTACAGCTTTTAGACCTTCAGGTGCTCACTTAGAGGTCACTGGAGATCTCCATTAGCTCCAGAACCAAACTGAATAAGCGATTGTGTAAGTATGAGGGGTTGGTCAAAACAAGTCTTCAGTGAGCCATAAATGAGAATGCATCATTTCTGTGTGCACCTCTTCTCACAAATATTCACAAAATGCTCTCTAAACAGTCTTTTGTGAACAGCACAATGTGACTTCAGGCTCTGATTGTGCCAGCAATGGAGACCAAGAGGCAGCGAAACAAAAATGTTCAATAGGAATGTGCTGTATCTGTGCATATTGTGCAGCATGGATGCTCGGGGTTAAAAGAAGATGTAACAATCAATATCTTCCTCTGCTTGTCTTTTGCCTTTGGCTGTGTCTTTCTCTCCTACTCGATCTCACACAAAGTGCAAACGAACACACATAAGGCGGAGCTGTTTTTCATGTTTTTTGTCCACACCTGGTCAAAAAATGAATATATGTTGCAGCAATTAGTAAGCCATCCATGATCTAGAAATGTTGAGGCCCTTCACAATTTGTGAATTGTTATAAATAACCATAGCTCAAATATGAGTGGTATTAATGAGAAAGGGGCCAATAGTGTTGGCACCATGTTGACAAATGAGAGAAAATTACATTAAATATAATTGCATATAGGAAAGCTGAGCATGATTAAGCTTTTTTATTTTTTTGAATGTGTTGTAAAGTATGTTAAGAGAAAATATAATGCATCTGTAATCTGATCACTGCGCACAGGCTTAAAAAACTAACTCCACCCACTGCAAACAAAAAATACATCCATCAAACAAACACATAATTCAAATTAAGTCAGAATTAATGTATAAATTTATACATTTATTGAAATATGATCAGTAATTAATTGGTGCAAAATGCGAATAAAAAGATATTAAACTGTTCTGTCAGAAATTGCTAAAAATGTACATACATTCATCTTTGGACTGAAGGCGTATCAACACTTGACATGACAAATTTAGCAGAGCTCGCATGATTTTACAGGTACATGTTGAAATAAACATAATGAAATTTCTTTTAATTTTGCATGGTTGATTTGTAATGTTGTCACTGGAGCTGAAGACTCACACATTTATAATAAATATAGTCTGTAAAAATGAATAATTTTTGACAGTACATGTGAATAAATGTAAACAAACAGACCTCGGGCCTGCTTGAGGGTGGGGATTATGTGTGCCAAAAGTTTCTATCAACTTTAGATAGCTACGACCAAATTAGCTCAGTCAAATGTAATGTTGAAAACATATTTACTACTCTTATTTGTTGGTGTTGATATTTACAATTTGTCAATGGAAAATGTATTTGATAATTCTGTGATTTTAAAGAATTTTTGGTCAGTCTTTCAGGTGATTTACGTCACAATGGAAATGTCCATCCTAGATAAATCATCAAGTACACTCAGGAAATTGTGCTTTGATTATTCATAAGACATTAAATGTGGGCCATTACCCTTTTTAACAGGCAGTATAAAATGCATTTAATTACCTGCTATAAGGCATTTATGTATTATTAACTGAAATATTTAATGCTGAAAAAGAAATGGACATTTCAGTAAAATTTTGGGAGGGTGAATGCCATGAATATACCAAGCTAAACTGACAAAGCTGCTCATTTTCTAATTTTATTTACAATTAATTGCAAAATGTATTTTAAATTAATTTGAAATAATTATAAATAATTAAATTCCAGATTTCCAGAAGTTTCAATAACTGATGTGCTTCAGGGTTTACACTTTTACACCAATTAATTTATGTGACTTTTCCTTGTTCTCAAATAAAAATGATAGTCATTAAGAGAATGAAATAGATAAGAATACAATGTCAGTTTACATCTTGAATACATCTAATTTTAATGCTCATTTTGTCTTATTTTAAATCATTCTTGTGAATTAGTTCTGCTTTAAGTTAACAGTTTGACTCTTTATAGTGCACCTGTTGATACTGCAGCACAGAGAATGTGTAGTTTCATTTTTCCCTATCGGACTTAAATGTCTTATTACACTGGCCAGAAAAAAAAAAAATCCCTAATACTTTTTTCTTGGTTGTCCTTGGATACTGAGCAGAGATGCATCTTCAAAGGCTTTCCCACATTTATTTGCATTTCCCGTGCTAATGAAAGCACTATCAGCATTCTCCGCCCCTCGGCTACTCCCACAGCCCTGCTTTGTCTCGCCCTTTCCTGAGGTCTGACCACCAGACACTGAGCTTGAGCTCAGCCATTACAAGGCCATCAGAGACGAGAGGGTTTTTTCACCTTCGGTCACTTGGGAGCAAGAGCCACTGGGAGCCTCACTAATTGGGCTAGCAACAAAGGACTGAAGCAACCCCAAGGCCTTAGTGCTCCAGAAGTGAGCTGAAAAGCACAGGCATTGATGGAAGGAGTGAATGGTGAGACGGGCCTGCTACTATCTAATGGGAGACCATATTTGTGGTATGAACTGAGAGGGGTTTGTTTCTTCAGTCAAACAGCTGCCCTTATTCTCTGGTGACAGTTGAGACCGAAAAGGCTTTTGAATGGTACTCTTCCCTCATCTCTGTTACCATAGTTGCATCTCCGCTCTCATCCAGGTCTGGGCTGCACAATCCCGTGTGAACTCAGGAGGAGAAGGGAGAGAAGAAAGCAGTATGATGTTATGAGAGAAGGCGATAAGGCTAATCTGTGGGGAGACGTGCTTTGCTTTTTTTCTGTGACCACTGAACAACACTGAGGCTTACAGAAATTGTAGGTTGGTTTTGCATCACTATTTAAAAGCCATGTATACATACAGATATACAGTCCATATATTTCAGGTTCAGTATGACCCAGGCTCCATTTCATGATCTGAGAGATTGGTCAAAATTAACCAGATCAATAACCCACAGGCTCTGCTGTTGTGCTGAAAAATGGAGCTTTCAGAGCAAACCTTAAGGGGATTTTATAATAAGAGTCAAGCTTTGATTGCTGTCTTGCTTCCTCTAATGTATACAGGCGATTTCCATGCACAAGATGATATAGAAATATGGCAATATAGAAAGATGGCTTTTGCATTAAAATACAGTTAAGTAGTTATCTTACAATGTTTCTGTGTTGACTATAGTTAATCTCTTAATAATGCAAGACTAATCTGAAAATAAGTGAAATACGTATGATACTGAAGCACAGCTCACACAAATGTCACTTTCAAACTAAGCAGCTTTTTGTTGGTCAGCTTTGTGTAACCAGCTTAATCATGCTGCAAAATCTGCATGGGGGAATCTTTCACCCTCACACAAAATTCCAGATCACGTGAATTCCTACTGAAATGATTTGCAAGTAAAAAATTCACAGAAATTCTAAATTTAAATTTCTCACTTGTTCATTCACTCACTGTTCCTTACATACTGCTACAGTACATAGAATAATTTATAAAGCGACTTCATACACAGCAATACTGAAGGGTACTGAATACATAAAAGTCAAATGCCATTTGACTGGTTGTGACTAAAATCATCTCTGTTTGGCCAGTGACACATGGCAGCCTTAAAAAGTATGTTGAAACTGATAAAAAACTAAAACAGTAAGCAAAACAGCTGTTATTGCACAAAAAACAGCAGCAAACTAAAGTTTTGGCTCATGACTTGGAATGTTGTTTTGCTTCATGACTTGCAAAGTTAAATTTGGCAAGTAGCATCCTAAAAATAAAGAAAAAAAGAAAGAATTAATAATAAAAAAAATCCCAGTTTATTCATTACAATGAGAATAAAAGGTTAAAAAGTTAAAGAAAAATGAACCCAAAAATGAAAATTCTGTCATTGATTACTCACCTTTATGTTGTTCCAAACCCAAAAGACCTTTGTTCATCTTCAGAACACAAATTAAGATATTATAAATTAAAACTGAAACATCAATAACCCTCAAAAAACAAAAATTCAAATAAATCTTAAAACAACCAGAAAGGTTGTAAAGACATCATTAAAATAGTCCATGTGATATCAGTGGATCAACCGTCCACGAATGTTCATTTTTGGGTGAACTATCCCTTTAAGTCCAGCACTTTGCATTGTGGGGCAGAGTGTATTTTTGCGGTAAGCTTTTTGTATACCACACATTTGGGCAAACTTCACAAGCAAAAGTGTACAAGCTTTGAAAGCAGTTCAGCCTCCCTTCTGGCATCTTCCACCTCTTTCTCATTGAAAATGAACTGGGAACCTGCACCGTATATAACAGGCTTTTTCCCCTGTCACATGTGCACACTGTGATTGGGATAGATTGTTTGTCGGGGGTGGTGAAATACTCCCGGATCAATTATATGTGTACAATGAGGTAATTCTTTGTTTCTTTCTGTATTTATTCAGCAGGGATCTGAGCGTGTGCCAGGAATGCTTGTCTTGCTCTCTCTGTGGAGTGATGCTGACGACTCTCTCTTCTGACACTCCTCTGGGGTGGCCCGCTTCCTCTCATTCATCCATGCATTTGTCTGACGTGTTGACAAAGCTTTGCAGGTCTCTCTCCATCAACACCGCCACCTGACAGCACCGCATTTTACGCCACATGGAAGACTGTTACGGAGTCAGGTAATAGGTTTGCTGACACAAACTATGTGGGTCAATAAAACTCAAAGATATTTCAGGCTCTGGGAAATGTCTTTCCTGTAATGTCTGCACCGTGATGTAGCCCTTTGAGGAGTCGGGAATGGGGTCTTTAATATTGACCTTTGGCTATACTCAGACACCGAACTCTTGTTTTGAAGCCATTATAGAGTCTATCACACACTCAAGAAATTTTCAGAGGCTCACTTTGAAATACTTACAGCAGTCACTACCTCACATAAAGACATTTCATAAGGTTCCGTTTGGATGTTTTTAAAATTGTCCCACTAGGAATTTTTTTTTTTTTTTTTTTTTTTTTAAATATCAACTTGAAAGATCATGTAAAGTTTTCTGTGCAGTGCTGTAAGTGTATTTATTTATTTATTAATGATAAGTGTGCTCTAAACTGTTTGTTCATAACTCAGTGTAACCTTTGCTGCTGATAAAAATAAATAAATGGATTTTACTATAAATACATTTATAGTAAATAAATATAATGCATAATTGTTCATTTGTTTATTTATTTATTTAAATTTGTAATTTTTAATCCTGACTGTCGTTCAATTATTTTTAAATACTTCAAATAAGTCTCCACCAGTTGGACCCCTCCAGGCGAATTGTGGTTAAAAAATGAATATGAGAGGCTGTCATTATCTCTCTGACACAGTAATGAGCCAGTTATAGTGCAGTGGAGGCACCCAAAATTGTTTTTTTACCATTGCAAAGAGCTCACTTTGTAGTCAATTACATATATTATATTATATTATATATATAATTTATTACATTATTTTGTCCTATTAATCATTTTCTAATGATTTTGTCATTTTCTATGCCCTTTGTAATTAGATCTTTCCCAGGTCATTTGTAGGATGCTAGTATGAATCACATCATGTTAATGGGTAATGACCACCAGTAATTGGCATGGGACCTTTACAATATCTGTGAGCTTTAACCCTTTGTAAATACAGGGCAATAAGAGTTGAACCCTGTTGTACATACCTTTAGGTGCAGGAACTGCATGCATCACACCTAAAGGTCATCTAGGCCATCTAGAAATATACAGCACACTCTAATTACAAACAAAACAGAGTGTCTCGTACACATGAGCCCTTGTTCATGTTTAATTATTTTAATGAATTCCAAGCGAATACGTGCTGTAATGTGCACTGCAAACTATTTCAGGACCCTCAAGTGACTTTTTTTTAATATCCCAACCTCATAATGAATGTAGGCCATACTGCTGTTTGAGGACAAGAAGAACGTGGACTGAAACTATGCTGACGATGATACATGTAGACCATGCTTTGGCATGGTGTCTTTATTATAAGATATGGGTAAACACTGTTGTCTTAATAGGTGCTGCTTCTGTTCAGGGAAAGCCCTACGTGGAGAAAAGTCTCATCTTGGCTGCAATATGGGCCATGTTACACATTATGATTGTCTCAGAGGGAAAGAAAAAACAAATGTTTCAGTGAATTCCATGTGTCATTCCAAAAACACCTACATAATGTAGGTTTACAGAAAACACCTACACAGAAACCATATATTAAAGGCGCTGTAAGCGATTTCAGACTTTCTACCACTGAAGGTGCTACTGCTTTATAATTCAGGTGTTTTAACATATTTTAACAATTTAATATATATATATATATATATATATATATATATATATATATATATATATATATATATATATATATATATATATATTTTTTTTTTTTTTTTTTTTTTTTTTTTTTTGTGGAATACTTATAAATCCATTAATAAATGACTATATTTTTCCCTGGCTGCCTTTCACATCAATGTTGTTACCTCATTATGGCATTATTTTTTTCTGCAGTTTCAGAATAACTAGTCTAATTGTTTTATGGATTCTGTGATTAGCTCAGAAAAACCTGCAAGTGAATGGATAAAATCTGTCCTGTTGGTCTTTTTCTCTTTCACTCGTTCCCTTCATTCAATCATCCTGTCATTCACTTTTTGTATGGCGTGCAAGCGATTGCATCAGACAGCCGAGCGATTGAGATCATTAGACGAACTGATTTAATGAACAGGAAGCGTCCTGCTTGGCCGTGGCAGGCGTGCGATACTCACACAGACAGGCACTAATTGATTTCTCAGCCAGTGATTTCCCTGGATAAATATATGAGGGCCCAACACCTCCACAATGCGAGCCGTCAGCTCAGGTGGCTGAGAAGGTGCTAGCACAGCATAAACAGTGCATGATGCACGATACGCAAATCCATCAATGGTTTGTTTACCTCATATGGCCTCCCAGCATTCTCGCCTGTTGCCACGGAGACTCATATCACCGTCAGGGTCTGAAAAGTGATGGTATGATGGCCAGAATCAGGAGTGGCTGCTGTATTGCATACAACATGACATGGATTTGCCTCTTCGGTTTTGACCTTGTCCATCTCCTGCCTGTTTTTTAACCTTCTTCAGTTTAGACAAATTGACACTTTGGCAATTTTGTTCAGTTGGAGATCACAGTGTTTGATTTTTAGCTTTAAACTATGATTTTTATCCAGTATGAGGATATCAAACATGTTTGATATTTTGAGCTGATTCTACAACACATTTGTTTTAATTTTTTCATGTAGTAACTAGGCATATGTTTCTGCTTGAATTTGTTGTGTTTGAAACAGCTTGAAATGCTGGTAGTGTGTGATCCTCAGTCATTCTGTGTTTACTGACCAGTTTTCCTCTGTAACCATTTATAAAGTCAGCAAGTACCTAGTGTTTCAAAAACTGTTCGGATTTTAAAAGTCATATAGTGTATTCAAGCTTTTAGTGAAGCATTCAAAACATAAACATCTTGCCAATTAAGGTGTCTTCGTTTAGACTTTTTTGATGGCAGGATAAATCATGTACTGCTATTGGTTAGTTCAGGTCATATCGGAATCATTGTATTCACAAGTTGAGCAAATGTGAGTACAACCTTAAAGGAACAGTTTACTCAAAAATAAAATTTTGCTGAAAATGTACTCACAGTCAAGCCATCCAAGATGTACTTTAGATACGTTTGTTTCTTGGGAACAGATTTGGAGAAATGTTATCACTTTCATCACTTGCTCACCAATAAATCCTCTGCAATGAATGGGTGCCACCAGAATGAAACTCCAAACAGCTGATGAAAGCATCACAATAATCCACAAGTAATCCACATGAGTCTAGTCCATCAATTAATGTCTTGTTAAGCAAAAAGCTGTGTTTGTCAGAAACAAATCATCATCAAGGCATTTTAACTTTAATTTTCCCTGCCCTGTGTTAAATTTTAAGTGCAAAAACATGATTTGTGTGGATGACCAATTAGGATGTCAACAAATTGTAATTTATCTTAATAAGTGATGGTACAGTTTAGTTTGTGCACAGTTTTGTGTACAGTTACTGAAGAGTGGTATAAAATAATTTCCCATAATTCTTCACGGTAGCATGACAGCAATAAAAATCATCAGCCACATACCTATTGTGTATCTTTTGCTGTTCATAATGTGGCATGAAAGCTTTAAAAAAGATTTTTTTGATGTCCAGTCCTTTTTATTCTGACAAAAATCAATTTAACACATATCACATCATAATTACTAGTTTTTAAAATGAGAACTTTCGAAAGTAAAAATTTTACCCCAAACAAGTTTTGTAGTTTTAAAATGGTGACTTTTCTTGGAAAAAAAAAAGTTTTTTTCTGTATTATTATACCTGATGTAATGTTGACTCCCCTCATGATTGGTGCTTTATGTTTCCTAAACAGCCACATTTTGTGATGCCACAGGTGTCCAGTATTTGTCTGTTGATGTCTTGGCCCCATCAATTATATCTTCACCCCTCTGTTCTCTGAGGTCTCTGTGGGTAATGGAGAGAGCAAATGATTGGCAGTCATGGTGATTGGCACTCATTATTAGCCTTGTGACTGCTTTGCAACCCGGTCCAATTACATTTAACAAAACGCAGCTATTGCTGTCAGCCATTAATTTGTTTTGATTGATTTTTAATGCTTGTCTACTAGTCACATTTGGACTGAAGAAGCCCTGACTTGTCTTGCTGCCTTTCTTTAACCCACACGTCTCTGTTGAAGATCACATTAATGTCCTTGTTTCCTGCTCCTTTTAGTAGAGAGGGCGAATATTTCTCTGTTACATAACTGTAGATGTATTTCAGCAGCTTTTAAAATGTGCATCAAAGAATAGACATAGTTCAGAAGTAATAGGCTCTCGTCAGTATATATCCACCCATCGAATACCCGCCTTCTCTGTCTTTCATCCATCCTCATCAGTGAGAGTTTCCGCCTCTTCACCTTGTCTTTATTTTCTCCCCCTTTCCTACAGGAGCGTACCAAATGAATGGCCATGTGGCAGGCAAAGTTCATAAGTATTCACAATATTTCTATTTTCCCAGAGGGAATTCATCATGAGTCGAGCGATTATAATTTGTTCCCCGAAATTTGTCATGTCTGTGTGTGGGGGTGTTCGATGTTCTGGAACCTGGCGAGGTATCGACTCCATCAATCAGTATTACTGTGGTAACGTTCTGAAAGCCCTACATCCAGCGGCAGGCAGCGGGATGGAAAGACAATTAAACAGGGAACATGGAATGAGTGAGAGAGACAGATGAGGGACTTAGGCCCTTAAAAACTGCCAAGCACACATTTCTTTGACACACTTGTTTTCTACCTTTCCATCAGTTGATGTCAATTGTAGTTCTTTTCTGCGTAATTTGTCCCTATAGACCTGCTGTGGTTTATAATATTCAAAATGGGAAAAAAATAAGGGATCTGGAGACAATTAGACAAAAATAATCACAGTCTGATAAGGCAATTCTGTTCAGTCAAATAAATATGATAATTAATTCAGTCATAACACTATCACCATTAGAATTAATGCAGATTTGCTGTAAATAATAAATCTTTGCCTGCCTATCTCTATGTGTTCTGTAGAATCTACAGACGTATGGCTTTTTATCCTAAAAAAAAAACACCACAATCGATCACAAAGACTAATTAAGTTGCACAACAATAATCACAATTAAGACAGAGTTAAAGTTAAACATGCTTCTCAGATTCATATTGATCTTAAGCACTGAGACGCTGGCCTAACAATTAAAAAAAGGCTACTTATTAGCCAAGAGTAAAAGCTAGTGCATCCAAAATAAACATTTTTGTTTACATAATATATGTGTGTGTGCTGTGTATATTTATTATGTATATATAAATACACATACAGTATATAGTTTGAAAATATTTACATGTATTTACATGTATATATTTCTATTCATATAATTTATATTATTATATAAATATATTTAATATATAAACTTAACATCTTTTTCTTTATATATATATACATGCATGTGTGTGTATTTATATATACATAATAAATATACACAGTACACACACAGATATTATGAAAATGAAAACTTTTATTTTGGATGTGATTAATCGCGATTAATCATTTGACAGACCTAGTAAAAACAAAAAAGGTGGGACTTGTTGCACCATATTGTGCAGTACAGTAGCACTACGTGTTATCCAAATTGGTATATACAGTCTTTGGTAATACTCAAGGGTTTCAAGTGCATCATTTTGGTGACACGATATTGCTCAATTGGTATTGTTGACAGTAGCTGTCTTGGTAGTGATTATCAATTATATTTTTATTTTAAAGCAATTTGCAGAGCCAAAGAAGTTGTCTAAGGTCAAATATGTGTCTAAAACAGCCAAACTTTAAGTCCTGCAATTCAGCCCACATTCATGATGTGAAAATATATAGATATATTTACTTCATATCTAATCTAATTTGTCTAAATATCTGGCCTGTAAACCTTCAAACTTAAAGATTTTTAAAACCTTTTTTTCAAAAACAAAGCTTTGTCAAGTGAACGTTTATGTTTGTCTAATTCTGCTTCAAGTTCAAATTGCAATTCTATATCCTGTTTGATACTTCAATTCAGATTTAGAAATTTAATTGAAATTTAAGACATTGTTAGGTGAAAAAAAAAAAAACGGGTATAAAAACTTGGTATATATGCAATCTTGAAGGACATCAAATATAAGTGTGCTGTGAATAAATTATGTTTTACTCAATTTCTCGAGGAGCTCATTCAGATAATCAACCAATTTAGCACAGGTGGAGCACATTCAGATCAACTCAATTAGCACAATAGTAAATATATACACAGCCAATTTACCTTTGTCCCATGACAGTTTTCTGGCATCCTTCCTCTACTCCAACTCCTCACTCTGAACCATTCCTTTCCCAGCTTGGGATATGAGGAGTTCTCTGCATTCGGACTAAAGTCCGAGCTCAGAGCCCTCTCCTTGGACACCACACCAAATATGCATACTACTTGCTCAATCTGATTATATGTAAGTGTGAACTTGTGAGAGTCCTTTTATGTGGCCTGCTAGAAGGTGTTATGTGATTAGTGGTATGGACATAATGCTTATTCTAAGCGTATGCAAATGTTTGTGTCTTCCTGTGAAATTGGAGCAAAATATGTAAATTAAAGATGATTCTAAGAATCAGCATCATGGCTAATGTACATGGAAGAAACATATGCTGGCATTAACAGAGTTTTTTGACAGCAAACACCATACTGCAAAAAGATAACATTAATTAGGTAGGCCACGGAGAACAGTGTGCAGGGCATTCTTTACAGAGAGAACAAGCTGTGTGTACAACAATCAAAACATCTTACATAATGAGTGCAACTCATTTCCCAAGCCTCTAACTACTTGCTCTTTTTGCCTTGATGTCTAATAGAGGTCTTTTGGGTTGAATATGATACAGGCTTAATGAGAAAGGCCTCCTCACCTTCTCACTTTCCAATGAGTAATTGAGCTTCATGGTTAGAAGCTGGTGTGGCTGATTGCAGCCCATATGCTTCATCTCGACTCATTTTGTATGTGTGCCTTCCTCTTGAACTCGGTTCCTAATAAATGATACCTTCTCTTTCACACTTTGCAGATGATGGTAAGTTCTCAGACATTCTTTCATTTTCTGCAGTCTCACCAGATTTCCTCGAGCCTCAAAGGTGTCACAGCAGGCAGATACTGAATCTATCATGTTTTATCATTGGCGCACTGTGTGTGTTAAATTGAAGACAGGAGAAAAGCACTCCTTTTTCTCACTCCACACCCATTTAATCACTTAAATTCTACTGTCGGTGAAAATATGCTAATTGGGCCCTCTGTTTGCGTGAGACAGTATTAAAAAGAAAAGCAATTTTTTCATTATCCAGAAGGGAGAAATTGCTTGGCTCTGATAAATGAGCTTATCCTTAATCCTAATTATGTCAAAGGCAGGATTTACAACCTTTTTCATAAACAAGTAGGGAATGTCACAAAAGACTTGACAAAGTAACGTGGATAGAATTTAGGCCCACCTTGCATTTAAAACACCTGATACTGATGCAGAAACTTGGTTGAGCGGAACCCTGGCAGGTTTGTTCAACAAAATATAACAAATGACAAAATGTTTTCTCAGGCATGTGATAACTTTACCTAGAATTGTGATGTATCCTATAATACATGGAGCCATGAGAATATGAGCATCTTGAATGGCTCATGTTTGAGAATTGTTGTAGTGATGCTGTGACAGTGACTGGCATGTTGTTTCCTGCAGTGTTTGCCAGCAGGTAATCTCTATCGCACTAAAAGTGCAGTGGATTATAAATAACCCACTGTTGTTCTGAATCAGCCCGAGAGCTCTAATCTTGTCATTGCTCTCTCCAGCTCAAAGTGGCTGCAAAGCCGGCTGTGCAGCTCTTAGTGGTAGAGATTGCCCAGCAACATCATAAAGGATGGTTTCAGTGCTTGAGTTTAAATATTGTGCCAGCCAAGGAAGATGAACCATAAAGTTTCAAATAGTTCTTTTGCTCTTATTTTCATCCAGTTCTCAGAAGTGCATTACGTTGTTAACTTCGACTATAGGAAGTGATGGGTTTGTTGTATTGATCCTGTTGCATTGCTACAGCATGTTTTTGTAGTCTAAATATTCTTGCATGACATTAGCTGCTCAAATTTACAAGGTCTGGATGCAGTGTTCACCGTTTCCCTACACTGAACGGGCTGTTAACTTGAAATCCCCTGCAGCATGATCAAATGCAGATAACACTTGAGTCATGCAGAAAAGGAGGATTTCAGGTATGATGAAATACTCAATTAATTATACATATAATATTAGTTACGGTTAGTGTATAAAATGTATATCCATGTGTATTGGGATGTTATGGTGTATTGGAAGCCTGTCTGAAACCTTCATTTCCTTATGAGGGAACTAGGCAGTAACTGTCTTCGGCTTTGGGTGCAGCAGATGGTCTCTCTATCATTGTCGGCCAGTAAAGTTTAGCTACCATACTCTAAATCAGTGGTTGTCAACCAGGAGGCCTCAGCAGACTTCCAAGGTGGGCACAAGATGACTTCAAATTATGTTAAAATATTCTAGCTTAGTATAATATAATAAATGTGACCAGCATCATATTTTCTATTTAGACTTGTCCCCACAACAACTGTTGTTTTTACTAAAGAACATACAGTTCTTGAAACTGCTGAAAATAATCACAGTTCATTATTTTAATCACTCCTATGTGTTTTAATTGAAAACAAACAGATTTGGCGTCATTACAGGAGAGGAAACCAATGGAAACATCTGACCCCTGCGATTGTTGTCTTTGACAACAGAGCACCTTGAAGTGACAAAGGTCTAAAACATAATTTTAAAGTATGCGCTCATGTTTGTTTACGCGTTAGTCACCATCGAAAAAGACGCACAGCAAGACCGCTGAGTAATTCAGTCATACAGAGTAATTGTGAACGTAAGGAGAAAGTCCACAGACGGTGTTGAGCTGGAGTGGAATACGGTTATCAGAGTCCCTCACTCACTCTCTCTCTTGCGCGCCCGCGGCTCTCAGAGGAAGTGCTGCTTGTGCTGAAGGAACGGCTGGGAGCGCAACACACAAGCACGCAGCGCGAGCAAGGACAGCACGCGCAAGGAGGTGCACCTGTAATCCACGCTGCTCACTCGCCGATGTGCGGATAGTGTGAGAGCATCCAGAAGAGATATTCTACACCACGCGCATACCCATGCTTGGGATTTGGCTTTCTTTTTCTTCGCTAATGCAAAAGGAAATATGCAGCGAAGCCTCACACTGCTCTGCACCAGTTTTCTGGGATTGTGCCTCGGTTCCAGTTTCCCAAGTAATATCAACATAGGTGAGTGAATGACAAAAGTGAAGGATGGAGTGTATAGTGATGCGTTATGAATAAAAAATAGGAAAAGAGTCATAATTATGGACTTAAGTCATTTCACTTGTGTTACCAGAAACCTGCCTAGGTTGTTTTAATGTACTGTGGGATTTTTCTTCCACCACAGGAGGGTTATTCCCAACCGAATCACACGAATATGAAGTGTTTCGGTTTGCGCTCTCGCATCACCAGGATATCCCTAAACTGGTACCTCAAGTGGATATGGTCAAAATGGGGAATAGCTTCTCCATGACATATGCTTGTGAGTACAACCTGTTTTCACAGTGTAGAGATAAATGTGTGTGGTGAATGTCAACGCACTGCAGCTGCTGTTCATGTCTATCTGTTGCTCTGATGGCAGAATTATAAAATGAAGTCTGGATGGGAAAGTTTTTGTCTTCCTGTTGCGCATACCTCGCGGATATCAAATCGACGTTATTTGTATTAAAGACTAATATATTTGACATCAAATGTGGTGCTTTTTAAATTTATTAGTGATAAGGTTTCACAAGTGCAGAAAGTGCAGGCTTCAGACGCATAAATGCGTGTACGCGGAATGCGCTTTCTGAAACCGGCGTTACGCCTGGAATACATCGTTGGCCAGTAACCTAATTATCAAGTTAAACACATTTTTGCACGACATTTGTTCTTAATTTCGTTTCACTACAGTGCGTGCAATTAATCACAATTATGCGTCATAATGGACGCGCAAGCTTTTCGTTGCTGATACATCATGAAGCCGTTCTATTGTGTTCATAATACTGATCATTTGAATTAATAACGGTTTTGTGTAACATTTTGGTGGTTGTCGGTCAGTTATTTTGGGTCACAGGTCATATTATGATTTAGTGGCTTGTAAGATATTTTTGTTTCTAGTCTCAAAGCGCGCAACGTGTGGCAGCTTCCGTTGAACAGAACACAGGATCAAAGCGCTGTGGAAGAAAACAAGTGTTAATAGCCAATGAATTGATTAATCAATGACTTTCAAGCTCTTTAGGCTCATGTAGATGTCTAACAGCAACAATATAGTGAGGTTACAGACAGAGGATGTGAAGTCTCTTTTTTTTTAGTCTATGTGTCATTGATTTCAAACAAGGGGTATTGGGAAAATTTAGATTTTTGCTTTGCTAAATATATAAAACAGAACTGTGACTTTCAATCATAAATAAATTCACTGTTAGGTCTTTTTATATATATATTTGTATCTAGAAATGCATCCAGTGTTGTTTCCCATACTTCTGTTATTGATTATATTATTATTAATTAATGTAATAGCGGCCACTTCAAATAATGATAATGCTGAATGGTCCATTATAATATAATTTAAGAAGAACACATTTCTTGTTTAGTGATGAAGGGATTCTTGAGCCTTACTCAGGGGAGAAAAAAAAAGGTTGGGAAACACTGCTCTATCTGACTTTTTCTCAGTTTCTTTTTCTCACAAAAGCATAAAAGAATGTGTAAAGAGAATAGTTTTTTTTCTGTTCTTTTTTTCTTTCAAAATATGACGCAAACTAGACACTTGAGTATGAAAATCCATGTGAAGATGTCTTTCAGTTCTGTAGCATGTTTTAAATATTCTTTGTTCTGTAATACTACTGAGAGCACATCAAAGAAATGCACTTTAAATCTATGCATTCGTCTCCCCCGAGCTACCAATATTTCTTTTCTTGATGTGAATTTTGAGCTATGCATAGACCCTCCCACCTCATCCTCCTTTCACATATTCAATGTGTGTCAAGTCAGACCAGTCATCCATCAGCACTTTAAGCCTTCTCTCTGGTCTTGAGGAAAACCAATCAGATGAAATGAAAAAAATTGCGAAATGGCCTTATTAAAAGACATTATAATGGAGTTCCAAATACTAATGCTGAGGTTTCCCAACAGTGTAATTAAACTCCATTCACTGATTCTGTCAGAGCTGGAGGTGTGCTGTGGGATTTTTAATAGTGTGAGGAGACAAATCAGTCCCTCTATGAATTTCATGGTGTTCTCTCAGGTGGAAAATTCAACATGCTCATTAGTCAGTTGTTCTTGCACTTTTTTTTTTTCTCACTTCTTCTAGATAAGGCATGTGTTATTCACTGACCCATTATGAAGCTCAGTCATATTTAAACGCGCCAGCAGTTTGTCCCGGATAATCGAAGGACTCTTGTATCACTCTGTGCTCCCGTCCTGATCTGTTGCGTAGTGAATGGATAGCCCTTGCGCAATGAGCTGTGAGAGGAGTGCTGTGAAAGCCCCTACTCTGTGAAATGCTGAATGGCCTCTTGTGCCAGGAACTGAATGTGTGTCCGGAGACGCCTGAGGAAACTTACCCTCAGCTGCTCCCTCTCTGTGTGGGCTCAATCCTTAGAGCAAACCATCCCCGTCAGCACCTGCCAGGCTGTACCAGAGGGGGTTGAGTACACAGGATTGTTCTGGGGCAAAGGTTGATTAAATAAGAAGTGCTGTGACACCTAGCAAAGTGCAGTTTTATTGATAATTGGAAAGCATAATAAGAGCGCACTGAACCCTTATGTTTTGTTTGGGGCCTCTAAGACCTCAAGGCCTTAATAGCTAATGTTAATAGGTTACACTTTACAATAAGGTCTATTTCGTTAACATTGGTTAACTGCATTAGTAAACTAACAATAAACAATACTAATATATTTTTTACATTTGTTATGCACTGTGAACTAACACATACATGAATGTTTGTATTAAGTAACAGTAACAGGTTAAAAATGCTGTAAAATATATTGCTTATATAATTAGTTAATGTTAGTAAAAGCAAGAGTTCGCTCAAAAATGAAAATTCTGTCATCACTTGTTCACCCTCATGTCGTTCCAAACCTGAATTTATTTCTTCCATTAAATACACAAGATGTATTGAAGTGATTATTTGGTCACCAACATTCTTTAAAATATATAATGAGAAGTGATAATAATAACATGCTTATTCTCCATTTAATGTGTCATGTTACTAATACTTAGAGTCTTAGAGACCCTTGGTATAAAGCAAGAATAAATGCGGTTAATTTAATTGTATTGTGTTGATATTTAGTGTGTTTTAGTTGCATTTATGAAAATTGCACATGTACTTTGTGGTAAAACAGTGGAATTAAGTTACAGTGTTTGCCTACTGGGATTTGATTTTGTAAGAGGATCTTATTAAAATGTGAAATTTATTTTTGAATGTTAAATAATTGAGATTTCTGTATATAGAATCACATTCAATCTCAACATACTTGAGGGCTCAGACTAGCTTTAGTGATTTTAAGTTGTGTGTGCTACTATTGTTCATTAATATATGAAATACAGCATCAGTTGAATACAATAACTATTGATTTTCCAAAGCCATGTTTGATTTAATTTCTGTGTTTTCACCGGTTGGATGGTTACTCTTATTACTTTAAGCTGAAGTAAATTTAGATCTCCTCTGTGTAGAGAGTAATATTAATCAGATGCCTGATGGTAAACAAATAATCAAAATAGATGATTCATAAACCAGACAGTGTTTTTTTTTTTTTTTTTTTTTTTTTTTTTTTTTTTTTTTATTCACTCTCTCACCTTCCAGGTATAGACACGTTTCAGCTTTCAATTTCAGAAGAATGCGTCTGTATAAAGGAGGAATGCAATTTATTCAATGACCCCCAGCCGTCTCGCTGACATTTGAAGTCCCCACAGTTAATGGTAGATTCCTTTTTTTTGATCCGTGAGCAGTATTAGAGCTGATCAATAGCCGGAACCAATGCAAAGACTCTACAATCAATACAAGATGTTCACCTATTCCTGCATGCAAAGAATCCAAAGGCCACTTAAAGATCTATGGGAGAGTGTGCATTCATAGACCTCCAAGAAAGGAAGCCAGCAGGCCAGAAGAATATTAGCACGGATTAAGACAAACTGAATCGAGCATATTTACTGCTGCTATAATTTGACATAATTTGAGTGAAGCCTCATAATATAATGCTCTAAATGAAAAATCAGGTTTTTTTCCTGCTCTGCTACTGTTGAGGAGTAGTACGTATGTGCATGTGTTTCCCTTTATTAGGTGTTTCACAATATGTAGTTTACACCTTAGCAATCTGATGTGATTGCTCTTTGGAGACGGCTGTAAACATGCATCAGAGTATCTCAGAAAGCAGCAGCGGTTTCTGTCATAAGCCTGAAATGTCTTTCAGTATTTCGCACTGAGAAGAAAATAATAACCCTCTGCAGCGAGCCTTTCTGCATGTAGAAATGCGTACAGGCAGCACGGTAGTGGATTTCTAGGATTGTGTCTGTCGGGGGAGATTGCTCTGGGGTGTTGTGTTATTGTATAACAGGAGACCAGAAGTGGGGATGGGATCACGCTCAGTCACCATATCTCCCGGAGCAACAAGACCTCAAAATCCTGAATGAATAAATGATCTGGATGGGATTCCCTAAAGCAAGACATTCAATTAAAGCGCCAAGAGGTTCAGTCCCTAAATTTCCTTTGCAGAAAAGGTCTGAACAATCAATAAAAATCACCAAATAAACATTATAAATTCTTATTGGATGAGCCACACTCGAAGCCGCTGCACACCTGTGACCGCACATCAGTAGAATTCTGTATTACAGGTTGTGCTGTTGCTTGGCAACTGTAAACAACCTACAGTTAGTCACTAAATCCCTCCAATTATAATCAATGCACTACAACAGAATCTCTAGCAGCTGACACATTTCTCCAGTCGCATGGCACTGAAATTGCGTAAATGCACCTTGTCAGCTTTTATGTTGCCTATGCATTATGTATCTTAACAGTCCCATATGGAGAAAAATGTGATGATTACATTTATTTTGCGTATTTTTTAATGATATTAATGATTTTATTTATCAAACATGCATTAAAATGACAGTAAAGACATTAATAATTTTAAAAAGATTTCTATTTCAAATAAATGTTCTTTTGATCTTTCTATTCATCAATGAATCTTGAAAAAAAAATATATTTCAAAATTGGTAATAATAAGAAAAGTTTTTTGAGCAGCAAATAGGCATATTAGAATGCTCATAGAAGGTTCATGTGACACTGAAGACTGGTGTGACCGCTGTTGAAAATTCATCTTTACATCACAGAAATAAATTACATCTAGAAAACAGTGATTTTAAATTGTCATAATACTTCACAAATATTAATAATATTGTTTACTGTGTTTTCAATAAAATACATGCAGCTACATACTGTACATACATACATACATGGTTAGTGAGCATAAGGGAACTCTTTGAGAAATTTAATGAAGCCTTAACAACCTCAAACTTTTGAACTCTCGTATTTATAAATTTGTCAGAAATGATTTGTGATTTAGATGGAACCAGTGCCGGTCAGGATCTTCATCTCGAACTTTTAATTGTGAATTTTGCCCTAAAGCAAACACTAATGAAAACACCAGCCTTTCATGACGTCCCATGGCAGCTCTGTACACCAGCAGCTTGGGAAAATCCAATGCAGTTTCATTTATTTTGGGAATTCTCAACAATGATAGGGAGGTAATTAAGGCCAGTGTGTGGTGGATTTATATATGTTGGCTTTGTATCTCTAGTTTACTGTAGCTGTTCGTTTTTGTGAGAACTGTGAGAAAGGATGCAGCGAGGGATGTATTTCTCAATGAGGCAAAGAGAAGAGCTGTCATGTTCAGTCTGAGAGATGAACAGAGACTCCCTTGTCTCGCACAGTCCTTTACATTAATGAGAGACAAAGAGAGCATCACGTCTTTTCCCATCTGTCTTCTCTTCCTCGGAAATATGACAACTGTTATCATGCTGCTTTTTTTAATAGAACAAAGAATTTAAAGGTGGTAAAACACTAAGAGAAGCTTTTGATTTTTGAGCTGAAAATGACAAATACAAGAATCAGTGTAACAGACTGAAGCATGAATTCTGGATGAAACAGTCTTGCCTTGACATTGTTATCTAGTGCAAGAGACTCCACTGTCCCCGTACCATCATATAGTGCCATGTTAAATAGTGGAAGCAGTCCAATTATGCTCCATTAGGAGTATGCCCCATATACTGTAGCCTGAGCTTCCTGTCTTAATGAGGACACATGCGTCTGTCTTGGCTGACATCACCATAGAGAATTTGAGAAGGGTTTTTTTAATTGTAATCCCTGTAGTTTTTAGTCGTTGTGGAGATTTAATCGTAGGCTCTATTATCCATGTAAGGAAAATTTTTCTGACGTGTAGGGTTGAAAATCAAAAAATACTACACTCAGAAAATGGAACAGTTCATTGGAACTAATTAATCATAAGAAAGATTTTCAGTGCAGTTAAATTAAGTCTAAGAAAGTGAACAAATCTACAAATGTAAATGCAGCTTTTGTTAAACTTGTAAAAAATATCTGATTTTTTTTTTTTTTTACCAACCATAAACATTTGCATTCTTCCAGTGATATGGATGCAAAACTGCACTTAAAATACTTTAATAGACCAGCACTGTCATTGATCTTATGCTACTGCTACTGAATTTATTTTCACTGAATTGATTGTGAGCTTACTGTCTGAATTGAACATGATAAAAGAGAGAAAGTCTTGGCTTCCAAGAAATAATAAATTGACCACACATCCTTCTATTTCTATTGCTTCCTCAAGTACAAAAGAAGTACAAAAAGAATCAAAATGGAATCAGAACCAAATTCCTTAAGGTTCCAATACTTACTAAGATGTGTGTTTGTGGGTCAGTCTGCTGTCTCTTAAGATGTCTTGTTAATGGACTGTTTTTTTTTTCAATTATCAGCTTAATTAGGCATTAAGATGCTATTGTTCCTTTACACTGGTGAAACAAAGTACGGAAGACAAAGAAAGAGACCAGCCCTCTCTCTGACTTCAGACGACATCTGCATCTTTTATCCTCTGCAGCTCTGCTTAAGCACAAGAGCTAATACGTGAAACTGATACCCGTTGGAGGATGGTGCTTTTGTCCTTTCCGTGATGTCGAGGACACATACTGAGCCCAGCGGCCACAGGCTCACAGCACTATTAGCACTCTTTGAAAGTGTGACCTTTTTGTTCATCCCCTGCACACCAAGACTGAGTGTCAAGTTTTCTGGTCAGCCTGCCCTAACACTCTTCTGGCCTACTTAGTGCTCTGATCCTTGAGTTTAATATCCACCCGTATGTACGAGAGGAAGGGTTCTCAGCTGGGAACTTATTATTATGCTCACATGCATTAAGGGTTGAGTGTGTGTGTTTGTGTGTGTGTGTGTGTGTGTGTGTGTGAGAGAGAGTGAGTGTGAGGTGTGAGTGAGAGAGAGAGAGAGAGAGAGAGAGAGAGAGAGAGAGAGAGAGAGAGAGAGAGAGAGGAGAGAGAGGAGAGTGAGTGTGAGAGAGAGAGAGAGAGGAGTGGGAGATTTCAGAGAGAGAGAGAGAGAGAGGAGAGAGAGAGAGAGAGAGAGAGAAGAGAGAGAGAGAGAGAGAGAGAGAGACAGCTGCAGAATGTGCCGCAAAACATATCAATAAAAACCAATACATCAAAAACAATACTCAAAAAAGTAGATAGACAGCTGCAGAATGTGCCGCAAAACATTGGAATAACATCTTATCGATCAATACCAGTACTTGGAAATGTAGCTTGTTTCTGGAAAAGCTGCGGTTTGAAAGCAGAAGAGCTACCGTCATGCAGCTGAAAAATGTTAGTTGTGTGGCTTTTTTTAATTAGTTGCTTTACATCACAGTCTGAGAAACATCCTTAGTTGTTTCTGAAATAAAATGCCTATCAACCAAACAATTCTTCATAAGCTCTTTGGTTTACTTTTTTGTTTGCTTGTTTTGTTTTTAGATATCTCTATTAATATGCACCTCTAATACTCGTACTAATACTACAACAAATAATACAAAAAAAAAAAATTTTAAAATTCCTTTCAAAAAAAAACCTTAAAAAAAAATCATGATGTTTATGTTTATAAAATCATAGTATCTTCATGCCTCAGTCACATTTAGCATATTAGTGCTGGGCCTTAATATACTTAACATTTTGCGATGAAAAAAACAATGAAACAGTTAATATTTACTTTTCGGTAAATATTGCTTTACAGTGTGCAGGTAAAGTTAAAGGAAGTATGCATGTATGCAGATCTAGGTTATAATATGCAGATATAATACATGTGCCAAAGACTAGCAGCCACTTTGACAGTTTTTTTTGACAGTTAGTTTTTTCACTTTTTTGCTATTTTATATATATATATATATATATATATATATATATATATATATAATATTTATTAATTATTATGTTATTTATTGAAAAATTCATACTCAGCAATTATGCATTAAAATTGATTAAAAGGGATGATAAATGCATTTATATAATGTTACCATAGATTTCAACTTTAAATAAATGCTGCTCTTATGAAAATTGTATTCATCAAAAAATCAAAAACAGTTTGATAATAATAAACATTTAATAATAAACTTGAGGATCAAATTGGCATATTTGTTTGCTTTCTGAAGGATCATGTGACCCTGGAGACTGGAGTAATGGCTGCTGAAAATTCAGCTTTGCATCACATGAATTGCATCACATAATTTGTGCACTGATTGGTTGGATACATGCTGGTTTGGCCACACAGTTGTGCCACCCAGTATGTGTGCCGGCCCGTCACATTTGCCATTGAGGTGAATTTTCTTCTCTTCCATATTTATGTGATTCACACTCTCATGCTCAGGTTGTGCAGGTGACTCATTCTGAAGAAGTGAACTCTCATTTGGCCAGAGCAGCGATCTCTGCACCTGAGGGCTTCCACCCACCCAACACTGCATCACTTTTGCTGCACTGAGAGCTATTTGTGGCCCTCAGCATGAAGGACCTGTAACTCTAAATACCACTATCATTAAAGGCAATCACAGTGTGACGTGGTTATCGTCACGCTGTTTGAAAACAACTAAATCTAAACAGAGACGATATGTACTGGACAGACTGACTTTATAGACCTGTATAGAGATGGTTGTTGGAAATTGATCAAATGTGTTTGTGTGGCTTTTAAATAATGCTTTAGGGCCACAGCACAGTAACTCTTAATGTAAGCCACCAGCCAGGTCAATTTAGTTGTTTTTATGAAATGACACAAACATCACACTGAAGCTTAAACTGTCAATATTGTATTCTCTTTTATTGCGTCAGACATGATGGACAAAATCAGATGCAGTACTTGGGCTATTTGTTATGTTAGGGAACTAGAAAAAAAAAATGTCTTTCTGAGGTCGCCTCTGGCTTTCACTAAATTGGTTTGTTCTCCTGTTGCAGGAGTGATAACAGCCGTTTCAGCCCTAAGAGGCCTTGTCAGCAGACCGGTTTAGAACATGACTGCCGTTACACAAATTTCTCATGATCCTCTTTTGCACTCTCATTGAAGAGCAGAAATGATTCTATTGCAGTGAAAATACATGAAACTTCTGGATCATGTCAAGTGTAGAGGTTCAAATAATTAATAGATTGTAAAAATAATTTTTATAATGTAATTAGTCAGCATGAAAACAAAATTCCTATTTTATGAAATGTTGCAGTGTTTATTATGAATAAGTTATTTATATTATAATATTTTAAATAATATTTAACAAAACATTCTGTGATGTAATTTAAATATTATTATGTACCAAATATGAATATTATTATATATTATTTATTTATTAATAAGTATTATTATTGTTATCATTATTATATTTGAAAAAATACAATATATATACATTATTACATTATACATAAATGAAAATATATGAAATATTACAGACAGCCTTGAGGATGTCCATTCCTTTTCAAACAAAAGCATTCTGACATTTGTAAACCATCAGCCATTGTGACTGAATAGAAGTATCACAGGACATGAGAAAAAACAATGAGTACATGCAAATGATGAGAAGCCCTGTCTTATGTTGTCATAGCATGCACATACTGTGTTTGTAAAGGTTGAATTCCTTGGAAATAACACATTATGTATAGCTGACCTAGTACTTTCAACTTAGGGCATAAATACAACAGGATGCAGGAGTGATTATTAGTATATGTTCCCTTGAGTGCCCACAGCCATGCGCTCCGCTGTGTAGGGTTATGCCGTGTAACTCCCATCAATGAGTATGGACAGGCTTATGTGAGTCCTTATGTCTGTGTGTGTGTGTGTGTGTGTGTGTGTGTGTGTGTGTGTGTGAGAGAGAGAGGGAGAGAGTGTGAGAGACAGAGAGAGAGACGACTCTGGTGATATTTGCAGATGCTTGTCTGTATGTAATTACTCTGGTGATATTTGCAGATGCTTGTGTGTAGTAAGAGTGAGATTGCTGAATTATTTTGAGTGTGTGTGTGTGTGTGGGTGTGGGTGTGGGTGTGTTTTATATTTAAACTGTGAGGCATGTAGCTTGTGTGTGTATGTTAGAGTGTGCCGAAGGATATGATGTGTGTGTGAGTGTTTATACAGAGGACTGGAGGCCAAAAGAGCGAGAAGAGCACCTCATTAAAGCAGTGGATGTGGATGGAAGAGGTGGAGCTTGGTGTCCTTTAAAATTCAGTTCACTGCACAGTTATTCAAATAATCCATACACCGACATGTTATCGGGCATCAACATAGACCAAATAACAACACATGAAAGGGCACACAGGCTCCAAATAATCCACAGGTTTTCTGCTCATGATTGGAGGGGAGGAGAAAAGAGAAATAGTGAGTGAGTGAAACAGATTGAGAAGGAAATGGCTATTTAGTCTCCACAGTTCTCCTGAGGGAGTCTACCTGCGACTGCTCTCAGACTGCAGTTTAAAGCAGTTTACTCCATAGTGCTGCCTGGCAAGAACCTCTCAGACACACTGTCGCTTAAATAGACTGGACTCACACATATTAGGTGGAACTGATGTAATTTAGCATGAGCAAAAACAGAAACGCTAGAAAGCCAGTTCAGCAGCCCAGCTACAACAAATATACGGTTTCTTCATGTTTGTCAATTGATTTTATAAGTAGAAATCTCTCATTTCTTCTGTGGAACATAAAAGAAGAACATTGTCAGGATGTTCTTGCTGCTCTTTTGGTTACAATACATGAAAAAACTGTTTGTTAATTTTGAAAGTTAAGTTTCAGTTAGACTAAAGTAATATTTTTTCTTTTGGAAATGTCATGTAAACACTTTTATGTTTGCATTGTCAAACATAGGTTTTTAGTTTATACACGTAAAAGCTATGAATTAGGCTACCATATGAAAAACAGTGAAAGGATATTCTCGGAAATCCCTGCGTGACACATCTCATATATACATTGCATTCTTCTCATTTATTGTTTTTAGTACTGTACAAAGGAAAAATAACATTTTGTTATTCTGTTATTTATTTTGTTTACTGCATTATTTTAGTGTCATGTGAATTACCTTCAGGGTATTTTGTGTGTATGACCCTGTTCACTGTCTACTGTATATATTATTATTTGCCCTTGTTTTATGGATGCAGACAACTTACAATATACTCTGAACTATCTTGTGGTTTTCTTTTGTGCCACCTACTGTATATTATCTTAGTGGTTATCAGTACATTTTAAAGTAGAAAGTTGATTTTGTTAATTCAGGGAGGTTTGTGTATTAACATTATATAACTTAATTAAATATATACTGTAAAATAAGTTGTTAAATACAGAGGCATCAATACGCCATCCCGTAATACCTGAAACATTGACACTGTATTTTTTTATGTGTTTTTTTTTTTTTTACTGTAAATATATTTTTAGTGTAGCTTCTAGTCTGATTGCATCAGCTTTGTACTCTACGAGTCCCATGACAACAGACAAGCTGAACGTTCAATACAGTCATCAGTCATCCCCACCGAGGGTCTGGTAGGGCCGAACAGACCTGTGGAGATCTATTTGTGAGATGGTGCCAGGATAGCCAGATGCTGCCAGGATCTTTAGCATTGCCAGAGAGCACAGGTTGGCCAGAGGTGTTCACATTGTGTTTTACGCCTCTACTCAGGCTAACACAAACCACTGCAGGTTGCCAGTGTGTTCCTGTCATTAGAGGGTCGGATGACACGGCCATGTGCTTCCTGTCAGGATGAACTTTTCAGAACAGGGAAGCAGATGTGAGTGAGCGAGAGCCGCACACTTCCAATCTGCTTCCACATTATCACACACGTGGGAAGTGGCGGTGGCCGTGTGGCAAATGGATTCCATTTAAATTTTTGTAAATGTGTTTCTGATTAAAAACCAAATGTGTTTGTTATGTTAGTATTTTGGAAACCTTTTACCAGGACATTTATTTTAATACTTTTAAAATGACAAATTACAGTTGTCCTTAATAGTTTTCCACTAATAAAGTTTTATCTAAAGTTAGTGAAGAGCTTGAGATTAAATAAACAAACTGACTAATTACCTAAAGAGTCTGAAAAGGGTTTTTAAAGGGGTCATTAGATACTAAATGCACTTTTACAAGTTGTTTGAACTGAAATGTGTGTTGGTTGTGTGTGTACACAACCACTTCATAATCATAAAAATCTACTAAAATCTTTACCCATTTCTCAAATCGAGCCGATCTCAGGTGCCTGTCTTTTTGGTGTCACACAGACAGGGCCCTCCCACTATAGTTTGATTGACAGTAGCGTTTCAGCACAGACTGGACTGGAGTCTTACCTTAGACCCGCCCTGAGTGAGCTGTCATCAGTCCACCATTGTTTCACCGCCGGAGCAGATGTAGACAAGAGTGTCTCCTTAGCGATTGAGGCTTGCTCTGAAAAGAGCTGTTTTTGAAAGTGTAAAAAAGGTGTTTTTTACACTAACATTGAGAAATGTTAACCAAACTATGTTACAGACTTTTCATTAAGACCCTAAAGAATTATATCAACTTGTAGAAAATGGGCATCTGATGACCCCTTTAAGAGAGTTTATTTTCTAACAGTTCACATGGCCAAAAATTGCCCATTAAGGAAATTGATACAGATTTCATTAATATACACTACCGTTCAAAAGTTAGGAGTCATTTTTAATCTTTTTTCAAATTAATTGTATTAATAATTGTGAGCAAGGATGCAATTGATCAAAAGTGACAGACTGTTACATTATTTAAAAAAAATTATTTTTCATTTAAATGCAGCTTATAATTTATAATCGTGATGCATCACAGTTCATCCATTTTTCCACAGAAATACTGCTGAAAATTCAGCTTTTCCATCACAGGAATAAAAAGAAACCAAATCAGCATATTAGAATGATTTCCGAAGGATCATGTGACACTGAAGACTGGAGTAATGACTGCTGAAAATTCAGCTTTTCCATCACAGGAATAAATTGCACTTGAAAATAAACTTAAATAGAAAACAGTTATTTTAAACTGTAGTAATATGTCATATTACTGTTTTCACTTTATTTTTGATCAAATAAATGCAGCCTTGGTGAGCATAAGAGACTTCTTTCAAAAACATTACAAAATTGTACAATAAACACAGGAAATGATATGTAGAATAAGAGGGAAAGAATCAGTATCATGTCGCATCACTCTCAAGTACATCAGTGTGACTATCTCAGATAGCATTGCAAGTTTAAAACCCCATGAGTGAGGCACTAAATCTCTGTTCAGTCAGCCAATATATCACTGCAATTAATGTTAAGTCATTTCCAATGAAGCCATATGCCAAACGATATCAAATAAAGTTAGTGAATATGTTTTGCTAATGCCTGTTGCCAGGAACCCAGTTCAAAAATATGTTGTAGATGAATGAGCGCAGGTTATTATCAATGTATGAATTGACAAAAAAACTAAAGTATGTGAAATCATTCAAGACAAGCACATATGGTATGGTGAGGATCTAGATTCAATGTGCCATATGTCTTCAGTAATGGCTAACACAGAGGGATGCAGTCCCCCACCTTCCTTTCTCTTTTCACTTTCTCTCATTTTCTCTCTCTCTGTCTGTCTCTTCGGGTCCACAAAGCTTAGCCCAGACAGAATGAATGTGCAAGTCATCAGTCACAGAGGAAGCAGAGCTATGTGATAAGAACACCCCCAATATTACCTCAGAGCTCACGGCAGCGTCTGTTATATACGTGTCACACTCATTATTGCTTAGCACCAAGCGTGTGACTTTTATATACAGTGCAGAGAGAACAGTTTAAATTTGTGTGCCTGTTAAATATCACCTTCTCTTTATAAGATCTAATTTGCTTGTTTATTTCATGGTATGTGCCCTCAGATTGAGACAGTATCTATATATCTGACAGATGAAGTGTTTATGATTCAGTCGGATGTTGAAATGAGTCATAGTGCATGTGATGAAGGCCAGTGGTCACAGACACGCACACACAAAAACACACATGCTGGAGGAGCTGGCACCCTGCACTGCTTATGGGCTTGCATTGTGGGGCAGGCAGTTTGGGTGATGGCCATGCCTATCGCTCCTGCTCCCCCTGTGCCCCTCAGGCGGCCCCTGCTGGGATTTGGGCCTTGGGCAGCGAACAGACTGCAACTTCAATCTGTTTAGTTGCAGGGACTGAAACGTGAGGCCCGAAGCCACAGTGAAAAATAACCTCGGCCAGGGCAAAGATAGCAACAGCAGAGTATGATACAGCATTAAAATACACAGGGAAACCTGGTTCAAAACAGATTGAGGCCATTTTGCCACCAACAGACAGAGGAAAATATATTCAACATTCAAAGCAGCAGAGATAGAAAAGCGCCCTGCTGTTTGGTAAATGTCAGCGAGACCCTTTGTGCGCATTGATTATCTGGCCCTTCAGAAACTTCATCCGCACCATTTCCAGTCCAGTGATGCATATAGAAACATTTACTAATTGCTTCTCAGAAGTGAATAATAAAGCCAGCGCGATGTTAACAATAAGACGTGAATGATGTCTGTGTTGTAAATCGTGTTCTGTTGTCTTCTCCAGTCTGTTCGCAGTTCTCCAAAGGAGTGTACGCCATCATTGGCGTGTATGACAGGAAGACTGTCAACATGTTGATGTCGTTCTGCGGTGCACTGCACGTCTGCTTTGTGACGCCCAGCTTCCCCATGGAAAACTCCAACCAGTTTGTCATCCAGCTGAGACCCGAACTGCAGGATGCCCTGGTGGGCGTAATCGAGCACTACAAGTGGTCCAAGTTCGTCTACATGTACAGCTCGGATTCTGGTGAGACCTGCTTTTAAAGATCTAAATTTTTTTTTTTTTTTTTTTGGGGGGGGGGGGTTATTAAGAATTAATTGCACCCATTATTAGCGATGTTTATTTGCATGTTTTTATTTGATTATTATTTGATATATAACTGCTTCCATGACTTAGGGTTTTCCAAACTGGGGCTGCACATTTAGAGAAAAATCATTTTAAAATGATAGTAATATTTATTATTATTTTTATTTAAAGGTAATTATTCATTATTGAAATGCAATTATTATTATTTTTTAAAATAATAATACATTATTATTTTCATTATTACAATAATAATAAAAATAAATATATTATAACTATTATTACACTCAAATTAATAATATTAATAAATGAATAATAATAATATATATAAATAATAATAATGTTCTAATATATATAATCGAATTTGACCTTTTTTCACACAGTGTAAGGTGATTGGTAGTCATCATATTTTGGGGTTCTTGGCTTCAAAAAGTTTGAAAACCCTTGACATGAATAGAAAGTCTCTCTAAATCTCTCTTTAAAAGCGCTCTAAAAGGGGTATTGTATATTAAGCTTAATTTGCATAGAACTGAGGTGTCTTTAAAGCACATGAGAATTTAAATACTCATAGTGTAGTGCTATAGATACGCATTTAGCACTTGTTTGAAATGGTTTGTTGGTGCTTAGAGAATAAGATCCAGGTTTTTGTGCTCAAAAACCATGCACTAAATTCACCCATTAAAATTCTCTTTTGAATGTGGCCGGTTGGTTTTCTGAGAGCCAGTATTTACCACCACATTGCTGGTGTGCACATTGAGTCAGCTTTTTGTTCCTGGTTTGTTTGTGAACATGTTGGTGTGTAACGACAGATATAGATATGACTCATGAGAGAGCAGCCTGCTTTGGTGTTGCTGGGATGAACAATAGTGTTCTGATCTAAGTGGATGCATCTCACCCTGCACTTGGAGCTCATTTGTGCATCTTTCTCCATGGAGATCTGCCAGAATGAAACCATCGTCCCAGAGTAAAATGTATCCAGCTGAAGGCCAGGGAAAGAAAATCCTAATTCCAAAACACCCCCACACATGGTTTTATTGTTAGTCAGTTTGGGAGTGGTTTAGCTGTTTTTCCTAAAAGGAATAATTCACCTAAATATGCAAAAAAAAAAAAAAAAAAAAAAGTAAATAAATTAATAAATAATCTTTACATTTACTTACCCTTGTATCATTCCAAACTTGCATTTCTTCACACAAAAATTATTTTGCAAAAAATTTTTCCCTACAGTGAAAGTCAATTGGGTCCAATGTTTTTTGACCCCCAGCATTCATTAAAATAATTAAAAATAATAATAAAAAAATCATACAAGTTTGAAAGGGCATGAAAGTGAGTAAATAATGACAGAATTCTTAAGTAATGAACATTGACAAGCAAGCCATAATAATTTTGTCCCTCATATTTTTGTTTTGGTGGCCTAATCTTTTGTGAAATATATTCCACATATGTTTCCCCACATGTTTCTTGAAAAAACAGTGGAACATTTGCCATTCTGAATAAATCCTGATGGGAAAGCTTCCAATTTGGTAAAAGTTCTTTGATAGACGGTTGTCATTTATTTAAATCATGCAAATCTTTTACATCAGGGAGACTTAAACTATTTTTCTAATTAGATTTAAATTAGAATGTCTAACTAATTTGATTTAAAAGATGTTGCAGTTCCTAAGACATTTACCATCCAATTGGTGACTAACCCAATTTTTACATGCGTTTGGCGCTCGGCGAGTGTTAATTTTGGACCCTGTTTCCATGTACTGTACCATGCCACAGCACTGAAATACAGGGATTTTGAATTTTTTCCCAGATCCGCTCTAGAAAAGTCACGGGCATCCGGTGCTGCTCCCCGAGCAGGTAGAATCTGACACACCTGTCAGCACCAGGTGTGCTTTCCCCCCGTAGCCAATCGGCTGTAGTGTCCCCATAACATGTCACCATCTGTCACAGACGTTCAGCTCAGCCGACCATGATGGGAGCATGACGCGATCTGCATATTACAGGTCTTTTTTAAGAAATGTAGTTCCCTTCAATGCTCTCACCGTCAGCTCCCTTCTCTTTTTGGTTTGTCGCTGTCAGTTCTGTCATTGCTCTACTCACACAATAGGTTTGATGCCACGGGTGTCTCGCAGATGGTTTTATCTTGTAGAAGTGCTGAGGGCTCTGGGTTAAGATTGTAGGATCATTAACTCTATGACTGAGAGGAACCAAACTGCAGGAATCCATATCACCAGCCTCTTGTTGCCTAGATACAGTGCTGCACTGTCTATGGGGTTATTTTAAGCCTTTTAAGGACATACGTGTGAGAGTGTATGTAGTCTGTATGTAAACCCAGCCGCGGCGTCAGCTTCCTACAGTATGCGTATAAAATCAGTCCCTCTGCCATGTGCTGTTTTCCATGTTGGCGTAGTACTCCACCAGTGTCACACCACCCCAGATGAGTGAGAATGAGGCTAAGGAGAGATGTCTTCCCCCGCTGGCCCTGTTCTCTGTGTGCATCGTGAGCCATTTGTTCAGCCTGCTGGGAGTGAGAGCTCCTTAATGTCAAATCGCCCTGCAGTCTTAAAGTGGTCCAGCTGTACTCACACTGAGTCAAGCAGGAAGCAACTCTGGCTCAGATGCAGAGGGGTCAAAGGGCAAGTGCTCAAAACAGAGGCGGACAGAAGCAGAGGAGGGAATAAATATCCCTTGCTATTGCTGTCAATATGTGCTTTCTTTCCTTCGGAATCCAACTAGTTTTGACTTGTTTTTCAAACTACACTGTAAATATGATTTGATGTCTAGTTGGATTTGATTAAGTTTCTGTGACTGTTTACTTACCATCACGTTTGTGCTTGTACCTTAAATGTCCCTTTCACAGCTCCAAAAAGGTAACAAATGCACCATTTAAATGGATGGTTCACCCAAAAATGAAAATTAATCCATGATTTACTCACACTAAAGCCATCCTATAAGACTTTCTTTTTTTAGATGAATACAATCAGAGTTACATTAAAAAATGCCCTGGCTCTTCCGAGCTTTATAATGGCAGTCAATGGTGGTTTCGATTTTGAAGCAAAATAAAGTGCATCCATCCATCTTAAAAAGCGCTCCACACAGCTCCAGGCTCAACCCTGCTTAGCTTCAGTGGGCAAGCAGTCTTGGGTTACAGACCTCCTAAAGCAGGGATGGGCAAAGTCTGTCCTGCAGGGCCACTGTCTGGGGGGTTAATAAAGAGTGTCAATAAAGTAGAAAGCACCAGTGAAAATGAAAAGAATGTCTGTGTCTGGCACTGTATGCATTGCATTCTACAAAAAAGCCCTCTGAAACTTGCCACAATCCAAAGCTCTGTGACCTGTTGTCAGTGTAGTTAACCTAGGGTTAACTAGGCTAACCACTTCATGTCATCTACTCATTAAACTGACAGGTGAGGCACTGCAAAAAGACGTCATTGTAATACTGCACACTATGGATGACACATTTGTTTTTTTAAGCCATTTTCATAGATTTATTGTTACATTATCAGATAGAAAAATACACAGATTTGACCAGGAAATGTAAAACAGTTTTGTGTGAGTGAGAGACTGAAATGAAAATCATTATTCACTGATAATCTTCCCCTTTGGTGGTTGTTATTTGCTGCTACTGAATCATCAGTTGTGGAAAGAGTACTGAAAATTACTAAATAACAACAAAAACTACTGGCATCAAACAGTACTTAAAGGGGTAATAAAAAGCACAAGTACCAAAACAGTACTTAAGTAAAAGTACAAATTACTTCTCTCAAACACTACTCAGAGTACTAGTTACTAGTTACTTTTTAGCCGGCGATATTTAATGAATTACCAAAAAATATTCATTCATATCAAAGATATATGTGGATAATTACTTGAACACATCCCACTTTTATCTTATTGACAATGTATGTGAGTTAGTGCTCATGATACTGGAAATTCTGACTTCAATACCTTGAAAAATATCAATATCAAAGTACCAGTGAACCGGAAGTTGCAACTGACTTCAGTGTTGTGATGTATTTCCAAGTGAAATGGATTATTGAATAAAGGGCAGGGTTTTATTGTGGTGCACCTCCACCTCTTGCTCAAAGCAGATTCATGGTTGGATGGTGATTAAGAATATCTGCTTGTTACATCTGACATCACGCTTCACCGCTTCTGGGTCCCAATGCTCTGCCAGACACCCCCCAAAAAACAACAAACTGTGCTAATATACACACATGATGTCATGTAATACTGAAAAATTATAACCCTAACCTTTATATCCATACTGAAATCCCAGATAGCCTGACAGTGATTCAGCTAAAATATTAATGTCTGAGACACTGTGAGCACGGAGACTGTAGTGTGCACAGCAAATTTTTAAATGTTTAGCTATGTAATATTAATTAAATAATGCTCATAAATGGCTGTTGATATAGTATTCTCAAGTGAAATAAGTAGAGGCTTGGACCCGGAAACATCAGTCCTTATGTCATGACTTAAGATGATTCTCCACAAGCTGTCAAACTGACGTCATCAGAGCCAGAACACCATTCCAGAGTGGAAGCCAATTTTCAGTTTTTGATTAAAGATTATGACGGCAGACAATTTTATATTATTTTTTCGATGTATTGACTTGCACGGTTCAATTGTTCACCACAAGACTAGTAATGTGCACTAAAAAGTAAGTAGGGTCATTTTTGATTTCATGACGACTAATCATTTTCAATACCATTGGCAAACTACCACATACTGTATACTGCCATATAGATATTTTAATATTTCAAAATAATTGTCCATCTATTTTTTCAAGGCAATCATTATTTCAAGTTTATTATTTCAAGCTTTGAAATTGGTTTAATTCAAGTTTTATTTACATACATATATATAGATCAATTACCATTACAAAAATCTCAATCTTAAACATTTGCTCATTCCGTGTATATGTGTCTTTAAAATAGGGTAACTTTGTTGCAAAAGCTTACAGCACAAGGAAGCTTGATTTCAAATTTGATTTCAAACTGAATTTAGTTAACAAATATCCCATTCCAAATCATTTCTAGCATAAACTTACATTGTAAAGAAATTAAAGTTCCATCTTTGATTGCTGAAAGACTTTCTGGTTTCAGAAAAAAATTCACTTACAGCCAATAACATTTGCAGTAGGATTTTCATCGGTCAGGCGTGGATCTATTCTGAATGGTTGATAACTTTTGACAAAGTTTAATCCAGGAGCAAAGAGAAATAATTTCTACTTTAAAAGCATGGAGAGATCGTGATTGCACACAGTCTGTGCACAAGCAATATCGGAGTGAGAGGACAGGCAGTTCATTTGTATAAATTAGGCCTATTTGAGAGCTCGCATCTAGTTTTCTGCGATTACATGACTATGTTCTCATGTTACAATAAAGCTCTCGCCACATTTGCAGGCATTCAGAATCTAATCAACAGGAGGCGATGCGTGTCAAACTCATTATCGGAAAGAAGAGAGACGTAGCTTGTATCTGTGTATATTCGGTAGATACTGTGGAAAATGAGTAATGGAACCGTGTCAGATATTTCAGTATCGGTATCAAAATATAGATATTTATGATATTACTACCATGTAGTTAGTTTCTCCAAACTTTGAGTCCATAAATCACGCTGAGATCCATCACTGTCTGATCAGCTCTTCACCTGCTGCTATCGCTCTCATGAACTCTTCTTTTATGGTAGCTTTGCATCCTTTTTGAAGCGTTGAATCTGGTTTTGGAATGATGTGAAGATGACTAAGCAATGATTGAATGTTTCACAGTCATTAACTTTCTTACAACATGAAGGTTTAAGATAACAGATTTTTTATTTTATTTTATTTGTCTTACATTTGACACATTTAAATTGTTCAATTCTCAAAAAAATCTCTTTGTTTTAGTATACAGTGGTTAAAATAAAGTCATATAGACTTGGAATGATGTGAAGGTGAAGAAGAAATTAGTGAATTTTCATTTTTGGCTAATCTAATGCTTTAAGTAAGTGTGCAGTCCCGGTAGTGCACAGAAACAGACACAGTTCTGGCACAGTTGCCACTTCCTGTGATTTATTTTGTGGTCCATCCTACCCCGAAAATGAAATATTTATTCCTGTTATCTCTGCTGTGGGATCCATTGGTTCCATAAATTATAAAGCGTGTATCCTTGTTGTTGCTCTCCTTTTAATTACAGCTCATGCAACAGCTGTGTGGTGTTGCATTAAACAAAGACTGTAAAATTCGAGTGCACGCTTTTTTACTTTGGATGCTGTTCAAAACATAAAACAAACCTGAGTAAGTCCATTTAACATTGCATAAACAATTTCCCATACAAACGATTTGCTGACAGAATTTACAGGAAGTTGTAGAATAGCAGGATATTTTTTATTTTTTGTATTTTTTATTATTACTGGATAAACTTGGGCATGTTCCGTGAAATACTCATGCAGCAAAAAGCATAGATGGCTCTGAAAGTGTGCAGTTGAGTGCTTGGAGAGGTTTTGATGAGTTTGGAGGAGCTGGCCATGGTGCTGAAGTACTGAGAACACAAGAAGCAAACTGCTCTCAGCGGCAGCATAATAAGAGCAATCATGTACGCTTGTACTTTCAGCTGTCATCACGTCATGGGATCATATGATCCTTGAGAACTAATTGGTTCTTATGTGAAAGATGAGGCTGGTGTTACGTCTGCTCCAAAAAGTTGGTAGTTTTATTTTATTTTATTTTATTTTATTTTATTTTATTTTATTTTATTTTATTTTATTTTGTGTACATGAAAATATAGTCACATTTATATTTTAGGAAGGGGTGGGGGAGGGCCCTCTCCAGACAAGCATAGTATTTAGGGGTCCTTGGAATGAAAAAGTTTGAAAACCTCTGTATCAGAGTGTCGCGCCATTAGCTTAGCAACAGTAGGAACACTTTTGAGGGTGTTGGATGTTGCAGACAGTGAGGCAGCACTTCAGGTTTTGAGACAGTTTGTGTCTTGTTGTGTTGAAATATTACTGGCTTTAATGGCTATTGTAATAGCGCATTATTTTTGAATCAGAGGGATTTTTGTTGGTGTCTAGGGAGAAAGCTGATTGGTCCCTCGGTGTTGCACACATGCATCCACCATCTTTGAATCCAATGCCAAGATCAATGTCTTCACTAATCGAACCCCATTTCCTGTCTGTGAACAGTGTGGCTCTCACTCTCCACTGTCTGTATCGTCCTGGCAGGTTTTACTGAATTCACAGCCAATAAAGTGGCATTCAGATGGTCAGAGGTGCCTGGAGATAACAGAGTGTCGATATTATAGTCCTCCAAGCTCCTGAGCTGCTTCAGAATGACTTTCTAATGAATTAACCTACCAGAATGTCATTATTTACACATTGCATTTCACAAAACGTGTCACATTAAGTAGTTCTTCCTTCAAATACATATAAATTAAGGTACTCAATATTTCAAATTAAATGCAGTTAACTTGTTTGTCTAGTACAAAATAAAAATCTCAAGTTCTACTAAAAATTATAATTTTGATGCAGCTGATTACCTCAGCTTTTTGGAATTCTGCTTGCCTAATTTTGGTCGTTTGTATTCTAGGACTGTCAGTTCTGCAGAAGGTTCTGGACACAGCAGCGGAGCATAACTGGCTGGTGACCTCTGTGAATGTTGAGACAATGACAGAAGCATCCTTCCTCAAAGTGTTCCAGGACCTGGACAAAAGGAAGGAGGGCCAAATCATCATCGACTGTGAGCTAGAGAGACTCACCTCCATCCTGAAGAAGGTAATTGGCTCTTACCAGTCTTATTATAGTCATACATGCTGCCAGGCACTCCAAATTAATGAGGAATCAATTTTTGGATCCAAATTGAGATTGTTCTTTGCTCTAAATGTACTAAGACCACTTAAATACGTCTTTCAATCAAGACAAACAGCTAGTCATAGCTACACAAACAGTCAGCTTTAATGCTGCTAATAACCATGCCATTATAAGTATCAGTAATCATCTGAAGGCTCGGATGACTCAACTTAAAATTTAATTCAGATCTAGTATACTCGGTGAAGCCTGTGACCACTCAATTCAAATGGAGTGGCCTATGCAGCAGGCCCCAAGATGCTCTCTTTCTCTCTCTCAAAAAGTGCTAAGGACGGAGCTGATAAATAACACTGGGCTGACATTTGGGGTTGGCAGCGGAGCCATAGTGACGCGTCACTTTCTCTGTCACCTCTCTCTGCTGCCTGGAGGAGGAGGAAGCGTCCTGTTACTGTAATTAATGAGAGCGTGCCTTTTCTTCCCTTTCTCTCCTTTCCTCTATTTCATGACTCAAACAGAAGACCCTCGACAGGCTGTGTTGTGTTATTGATAGCATGGTGCCCACAGTTAAGGCTTTTGCATCATTTGGTGGCAATTTGCACAGCACGCCTAGACAAATTTTTCCTCTCTGAAAGCAATCATCCATCATCATGCGTCCACCAATCATACCGTAAAACAACATTGGTGTCATTTCCCCACACTTTGATTCACATTCTTTCACTAACACCAGGGGCCTGAGGGTTTAATTGAGGAAAAACTCTCTGTGCATGTTTTTCCTCACTCTCTAAGCATGCAAGATGTTGTGTGGAACATTTTAGTAGGGTGTATTTTAAAGACTCCATAAAGTAGTTTGATAAACAGAAATGTACTTTCTTTTGAAATAGAAAGTAACATAATGAAGTCCCTAGAAAAAAAGTAATATATTTAAAATACATTTATTTCATACTAAATGTAGTTCAGATCTGTTAACATATTTACTGACATATCGCTGGACACTTCCTGATATAAAAATGATAATTAAACTTTATTTGGCAATCTAATTGTGCACAATGCACACTTCTTAATATTAAGCCTAAAATGTGTTTTATTGTCACAATTGATGAGGATTGTATGATTTTTTAATAATATTAGTCTTTAGATGCAGGATATTCAAAATTTACCTAAAGTAAACTTGCAATAGTTTCATTTTAATACATTCAAATATACTTAAGTATATCGTTAGTTGGACTTCAGCACTACTTCCACACAATTAAAGTGCATTAAGTTCAAAACTAGTTGCTCCAGTTTAGCAGATTGTAAGTATACCAGTTTAGTATACCAAAAGTACAAATGCAGAGTATTTTTATTAAGCACGTGTATTTGTAGTATACTTACAGTAGCAATGTATTTCAAATACATTCAGTATATTTATTTTTCACTAGGGATATCAAAGGGCTTGTCTTTTTTTCAGATAGTCAACATTGTTATTGTTGACTAAAACTATTAACTGTTTTTATTTAATTATTTATTTATTGTATATAAATCACATTAAAGCTAAAATAAAATTAAATATAAATATTATATGAAAAACTTAAAATAACACCAGTAGCCATTAGTTTGTCACAGCCCATGAAGTATATGGTTTGCTTCTGGCTTCTTATAATCGGTGGCATGTGGTATCACAAAGAGCTGACAGTTTCATTTCTAAAGTGCTTTTTATTGGAAAAATGTGTATACACCCTTAGCAAGAGATGAAGTCATCATTATTTTTGGTCCTCTTTCCAGAATGTGTTGCTTTTACAAGTTTTTTGTCAGCTTTTTGGAACATACTTTTATATAGATTGGCTCAAAGATTTTACAGAAATGGACTAAAAGCCACAAAACAAATTTGATTTCATTCCTGTGTTCTGCATTAAAGGAACAGTACCTTAAAAGTCTGTCTCATCATTTGCACACCCATATGTTGTTTATTTCTTCTGTGAAGCATAAAAGAAATATTTTGAAAAGGGTTGGTAAGGTTGGTGTTTCCCATTGTAAAAAAAAAATAAAATAAAAAAGGAGAAATTTCTTTTTTACAGAAGAAAGGTTATACAGGTTTGGAACGGCATGACAGCGAGTTTTCCTTTTTGGGTGAACTATGCCTTTTAATGTTGATCCCAGCATTGAAATACACAAGAAGACCAGACAGGGTCTTTGTCAGAAGTGTTCGCTGCCCTGGGCTGGCCTGCCGGATGAAATCTTACTGGGGTCACCATTAATAACTAATGCTACTGTCTGTCATGGCCACAAGCTATCACTGTCAGCTTTCACAACTTCAGAAGTGTGTGAGAGATAGCTATTACATGCATACATTTTGGTCACAGAAGTATGCCTTCATTATCGCTAAGAACCCGGTTACTCCTGCACATCTCTAGGACATGCAGAGGATTTTCTTTAATTGAAGCCATTGAACAGCATAACAGTTTGATGGTGTCAAAGTCTATGGTACCCACTGACACTACACACTACGCACTTGCGTACATCCACACAGGTTCAAGCTGTGACCCTCGGACAGTGTAGTGTACCAAACAGAACTGAGAGCGCTGCTAATGTGTTCCTCCCCCATCAGTGTATGACTCATTGTTTTTCACCACTGTTGTACTCTCCATGCCTGCAGAGGCTTTGTTATCTCTATAGCCACACAAAAGAAAACCTGCATCATAAATCTTCATTCCTCTCCTCTTTGTAACATCTTCATTCTGAAACACCCCAAACTCAATGTAAAGATGAAAGCCCAGGATTGTAGTCATTTTATGGTGATTGGTGGGCGCATGCTTATAGAAAATGTGCCATTGTTGTTATGATTATTTAAATGTTACGTTTATGCACTTGGCGGACACTTTTATCTAAAATGACTTGCATTCATGCATTGACACCATTTAATTAAAATGAACAGTTTGAAGTAGGAAAACTTTGTACAGTAAGAAAAATTGTGTAGCGTGTTTCATGATACACATTGTGTAGCTTTACAAAAAAAAATTGGAATGTTTATGTTTTAAATTACTTCATGCCTTAGAGTTTAAAAATTAGAGTAGAGCAACAATAAAGTTAAAATTTTTTGACAATCATTATATTATATATTATTATGTATTATATATTATGTATTATAATATATATTGTATTAAAGTGCATTACACTACGTTACGTTACATTATATGATATTATATTATATTATACACGTTATTATAGTTTTTTGTTTATTATGAATTTTTAAGTTTTTTTTATTCATTTATTATTATTATTATTATTATTATTATTATTATTGCTCCCATATCCTTACTTTTGCTAGTAAGAAAAGGAAAAGAAATCATGCACATTGACAAACATTAACACACATTATGAGTGCTGTGAAAGACAAAAACTTATTTGGAATTATGTGGAATAATACAGCAAATATTACATTACAGTGTGATTTGTATGGTTTATTTGCATAGATAAGGCTTTATAATACACACCACAATTAATTCTAACTGCTTTATTTTTTCACCTTCATTTGTTGGTCTATTTCAGATCATCGAGTTGGGGAAGAACGTAAAGAGCTACCACTACATACTAGCAAACCTGGTAAGCTAAAAACACACCACTCGTTTCAGCACCAGAGATCTCATGACTAATGCTCAGCATGAGGCTTTCAAATGTCACTGCTACTCTTGATATTACAGGTGATTTGCATATTTTCACTACTGACCAATCACAAGAAGCTGCTCGCTATGACTAACAGATGATGTGTTATATAAATGTTGCCTGGAGAACTGCTCCGTGAATATGAAAAACTACAAGTGATTTTTGCCGTCCTTGTCTGTAGGTACGCTCAGCATATGAGAATGGAGGGTTAAATTGATTTAAACTGAAATGATGATAATCGCAGCATTAATATGCTGTGGTGTGCTCCTGAATGGCACACTGCTGAGGATTTTAAATGAAACTGGTCTGGTCGGTTTGTTAGATGAAATTGTAAATGATAAATGATAAAGGTTGCAAAGCAATAAAGAAAGATTTGCAACTGCCTGCTATTTCCATAATGGCTAAATTTTAAGAAGTGAGCAAATTACTCCCGGTGTCCTATTTACACTGCGTTTGCATGTGTGGATGTGAAAGTGTGAATGAACGTTTGTGTGTGTGTGTGTGTGTGTGTGTGTGTGTGTGTGTGTGTGTGTGTGTGTGTGTGTGTGTGTGTGTGTGTGTGTGTGTGTACACTGACGTTTGTATCTGAGTGGATGCCCGTGTAAGCTTCCCCTCTGTGTCCAAGCCTTTTGGGTGAAGGCTGGTTTCTATAGTAACATCACCAACTCACTGCACCACATTTACAGGGACACAATGCGTAAAAAGATACAACTCCATCCACTCAGTCAAGAGATATGGACACCTGCTACAGGTACATCCCAGAGGAGAGACTGGGGAACTAATAATTTTAAAATAAAACACAATCTTCATTTCAACAGTCTGGAAATGTATTATTAAAATCCCAAAGATTGATCTTTTACTCTAAGCCTATTTTCACAGGATGCATGGCCACTGTTGTTTGGTTTTAAAATAATTGTTTTTATAATATACACAGTTATGATGTTCCCTGTATCAGTGTTTCCTAGATGACACTGCCATCTTTAGCACCTTGGCAAAATATTTTTGTGTGATTATGCAGTCTGTATTGAACCTGATGAAATTAAAACTGCAAAAAAATTCAACAGAATGTCTTTCTGTTGAGTCTCTGTGGGCTGCATGCAAAACAAATATTTTTGTGTACTGCACTGAAGTATGATTAACCAAAAAATGACTGTTAAGGTATGATGTGCAAAAAATTGTAGAGATTGAGGGGAAAAAAGGAGCTTCCTCTTTTGTTTTTTTTGTTTAGTTTTTTTGCAGTATTGGGGAAATTTCCTGGTGATGTAACACAGTGGTTGTCTTACTGCATGTTAAGGAGACACATCCCTCAAATCTTACATTCTGACTGGAGAATCTTCACAAGTCTTGTGCTTGACTGTTTTTGAGAACTTGTTATCAGAATACAGGTGTCCAAAATCTTGCATTCCTTAAATCCTTCACATGGTTTACAGTGAGTTTGTGTAGGATCAGATGGGCAAAAGCCCTCACTGTAGTTCTAGAGTGGGAGGACCGCCTACGCCTGAAACCGAGAATAATCAGCCTGAGCCGAGAGAACAAGACTGGCAAATACTGACAAAATCCGTCAAAAACCTGCGATCTATTCCATCAGCCACATACAACTGACGGACATCATCAGTGCTGCCCTGTTCCAAGAAACAGGATGTCACTGTTGCTATGAGAGCAGATAGTCGACATGAGAGGGAATGCCAAAAGACGTGCTGCCGACCAAAAAAAAAAAAAAAAACGAGAATGACACGGCCAATCATGAGAGAGCTGTGTCTGTGCTTCAGAAAGCAGCTTGCTGTTGTGATCAGAGACATCTGAATTGACTCCTGGCACCATTTCTCCTCCATCTCTCGATTGGTTCTAGACTCCTAGTGTCCCCTGGTGTGTTTAACCAGGCAGACAGGCCACAGAAAACAGTAATATTGTGAAAAATAATTGCAATTTCTAATATTGGTTTCCTATTTTAATATACTTTAAAATATAATTTATTTTTGTGACACAGCACTGAATTTTCATCAGCCATTTCTCCAGTCTTCAGTGTCACATGAAATCATAGAAATCATTTTAATATGCTGATTTATTATCAGTGTTGAATCTGTTGTGCAGCTTAATTTGTTTTTGGTGTTGTTGTTTGTTTGTTTTTTGTTTTGTTCTTTTGGAACCTGTGATACTTTTTTCTTTGATGTGTAAAAAGTTAAAAAGAACAGCATTTGTTCAAAATAGAAATCTTTTCTAACAATATAAGTCTTTACTATCACTTTTTATCCATTTAACATATTCTTGCTGAACAAAAAATTATAATTATTATTAATTTCTTTAAAAAAATAAAAGAAAGAAAGAAATTTACAGAACCCCAAACTTTTGAATAATAATGTATACTTTAACAACAACAACAAAAAAATCTATTTTGAATAAACACTGTTCTTTTACATTTTTATTTATCAAAAAATCCTGAAAAAAAGTATCACAAATCCCAAAAAATATTAGGCAGCACAACTGTTTCCAACATTGGTTATAATTTAGCATATTAGAATGATTTCTGAAGGGTGATGTGACACTGAAGACTGGAGTAATGATGCTGAAAATTCAGCTTTGCTTAAGAGGAATAAATTAAAAATTTAAAGTATATTAAAATAGTTAGAAATGTAAAAAATTAGATTGCCATAATATTTCACAAAATTACATATTTTTCTGTATTTTTGATCAAATGAATGCAGTCTTGATGTGCAGAAACTTCTTTAAAAGACATTAAAAATCTTAATAATCCCAACCTTTGGAATGGCACTTATAGTTTTTAGACAGTTTTATGTAGCTTTGGTTTTTATTTTGTTTTGTGAGTAATTTTAGTACTTCAGCTTAAAATGAAATTAGTAATGTTTGGTTAAATGAAATAATTTTTAATCTTGGAAATCTTGGAATGTAAATCTTGGAATGTATAACATGCCAAAAAATTAACCATTTATGCTTCTGATATGAGAGTTTCTTACAGTTTCTGAAGTGTCTCCATGAGCGTTTTGTTTTTTGCAATCAGTGAAAGCTTCTTTCTGCAAACTGCTTGACTTTGTTTTCTCTTTTAATTTAGTATAAAAACTCTTTTGTTTGGTGAATGAGCTCTTGACTGCCTCCAAAAGTCAAGGCAGTCATCTTGACCGAGGGAAGAATGTGCCATGTTTCAGACTTGAGAGCTTGTGATGACATGTGTCCCAGTTGTGCGCTCAGTAACAGCCCCGCATAATATGTGCAGTGATGCAGACAGCCTGCGTGTCCCTGATTGCCTTGTTCACTCTCACTATAGAGAGTGATGAGGCTGTGAAACGAGGTTGTGTGACGCTTTAGCCCTGAGGCCAGCCGTGTGATAGCGTTTCCCTCCCAGAATTGATTTGACGTTACAGGAGACTTTTACCTTTCCCTGTGGAATGGAAGGTTACAATAGGGAGACTATTATATTGGTCAGTGGATTCCACGGGGCATCAACTGGATGCTGAGGGGTCTGAAAAATCCTGAGAAAAATTATGTACAAAAATATATATATTTGGAGTTAATTAAGTAGTAAATTAGTAGTAAATTAGTAAAAGTAGTAAATTAGTAAAAAGTAGTAAAAGTAAATTTAAGGAACAAATTTAAGGGGGAAAAAATATGAAAATATACACTACCATCACAAAGTTTGGGGACAGTAAGTTTTTTCAGTGTTTTTGAAACACCAGTAAGTTTTTTCAGTGTTTTTGAAAGACGTTTTTGTTTGCTTAACAGTTTTCATTTTTATATTACATTGTAATATGCTAATTTGCTGCTCAAGAAACATTTATTTTTTTATTATAAAAAATCATTGTAATATGCTAATTTGCTGCTCAAGTCAAATATCATTAATTGCTGCTCAAGAAATATTTCTTATTATTATGAATGTTGAAATCTGTTGTGCTGCTTAATATTTTAATGGAAACATTTTTTTATGATTTGTTTGAATAATAAAAAGTTCAAAAGATCAAAACTTAATTAATTAATTTTTTTCTAACACTGTGAAAGTCTTTACTATCACTTTGATCAATTTAATGCATCCTTTTTTAAAATAAAATAATAGTAAAAAGCTTACTGACTCCAGATGTTTAAATGGCAGTTCATAGGTGCCTTTATATTTTATATTTTATTTTAAGGGGATCATTATATTTTGAGGTGCTTGACACCACAAAATTTAGGCTGACAGCCCTGCCCTCTCTCTATTTAAATTAGTGGGCAATCAGTATAGGTCAGCTTTGGCATATGGGACTTATTTGCTGTGCCATTTCATTTTGTGAGGATGTCAGAACATGATATGATTGATTGCCCAGTCGACACTGTCAAATGTGACAAATGTCTCAAGATTTATATCCTACAGTCTGACATAAAAAACACTGATGTTGCACGTGTACTGTACAATCATACACTTCTGTCAAGTAACAAAAGGACAAAAACTCCCCTGAGTTTGAGGAGAGTGAGAGGGTATCTGAGGTAAAACAAGCGTGAGGTCATGTTAGCAGCGCGGTGAATCTTGTTCGTTGCCCTACAGAGCAGATGTTCCCAGGGAACATAAGGACACGTTACTGCTCCTGTGGGACAAAGCGTGTTATGGGATAAAAGATCAAAGATCACCACACTTAGAGCCTGACAAGGGCTATTACACTCAAAACTGAGTCAAACACACACACCAACATATTTTGATGTTGAGCTGAACACAAATAAATCTTTTGTATTAAGCTGATACAAATAAATAAATGGTTGAAGAAATGTTCCCAGTAATAAAGCAGGTTAGAATCAATTCAGTATGATCTCAGGTACGGAGAGAGTGTGTGGGCTGCTCTGGGGCAGCTTACCTCAGTTGATTGGATTGTGGGAAAAGGCCTTGAATTACTAAATAGCGCCTGTGGGATCAAAGGCAGACCTCCGGCAAACTCTCAATATGTTTCACAGTTTTTTTACTCCAAATTCCTATTCACAGCTTCTGCATTTTCCGGCACCACATCGGATAACAACCAAGCTTTCTTGGATAACCAGCCTCAGTGGATGAGAGGGATTAGCCTTTTTCATTAAGTGATTGACCCAACCATTCTTTCCATTATAGTTTTAAACCCTGCATTACATTTGACGGCACTCCACAGGCCCGGCCTCCTGCTCTCTCGCTGCACCTGAGCATTAATGCGGAAATGACTCCCTCGGCTGCAAATTCAACCTCCATTTCCTGTTGAGGTCCTACATTGGATTTTTTTTTTTTTAACAGTTGCAGGGGATTTGTCATTGTATTTTATCTCAAATTGGTCTACCTTTTCAAAATGATTGACATTTGGCTGAAATCATTTGGCTTGTCTTTAATGATTCTGTTTTTTTACTGTATATGACATGCAATGCTGTGCTCCTTTAGGGGTTTCTCTCTGGACAAATTTTAAGAAGGATTTTCTTGTAGGATTATGCACCATTCCCCAAGGGGAACTCTGTTTTTTTACTGTAACTTAATTAATCACAGTATGACAAAAACTACAAATACAGGTCCTTTCTCAAAAATTAGCATGTTCTCTAGTGCTCCTTTAGGGGTTTTTATTGTTTTAATACTGGACATTACAGCTCATCGACTTGACAGAGTTTATCAGAAGGGTGAGGCGAATGTAAAAACAGGCTTCCAGCTGGGTGAACTACGCAGAAGGCCATCACCCTAACATCAGTAGGAACGAATAGGCTTGTACAACATGTACTTTGACAACAAAGAACCCAAACAACAAAAACGACAAATTAACCAAACTACGAATCTAAATCTATACAAAATTTAAATAACCCACACTGTGCCAAGAAATAATAAATACCAAAAAACAAAAAAAAAAAAAAAACAAGTTGTATAAAAAAACAAACACACAATTAAATAGAACAATACAATTGCATTACATCAAAATCTGATGACAAAATACCTATCAAAATATATATCATATTTAAATATAAAAATAATCTCACATAAATTCTTGTCAAAGTCAACTGAACACCCAACATATATATCATATTTAAATATAAAAATGATATGTCTCTCTGCATTCTTTGTGCAGTACACTGGAGCTCTCACATATGATGGAGTCAAAGTCATGTCTACAGCCTTCCAGAACCTCCGTAGGCAGAGGATAGATATATCTCGCCGTGGAAATGCTGGAGAATGTCTGGCCAACCCACCAGCACCTTGGGGCCAAGGCATCGATATTCAGAGAGCACTTCAGCAGGTATCTCACGCTGGAGGCTCTGCACATTTCTGAACGAACACAGTGTTCACAAACTTTCCTATCTGTAAGACTGACACCGGCTCTAATCTATTCTGAGTGTACAAAATGAAACCCCAATAAGCAAATTACATCTTTATCTCATAAAGTTCACATTGATTCACCAAAGAGACCATCACAATCAAATGTGACACTACAGATAATAAACAAACCCAGTTGGTGATAAACATTTATGCTGCTCATAACAGCACATGACAAGTTATATTTACAAAGAGATACATGAGGGAAAGAGCACCTGGCTTTGTTGTGTTACCCTTAGGCAGATGTTTGTCTCTTTGCCCTGGGCGGCGTATGAAGATTTAGGTGCCGAGGGTAGAATTTAGCTGGAAAGGTGGAGCAGAATTTGTTACCAAATAGAAAATCTGTAGAAGTGCACTCTGTTTGAGAAACTGTACACAAATTGGAATTTTTCTTCCAGCTGTATCACGTGTTTCTCCTTTTCACTTAATTATAAGTCTGAAAAAGTCTAAGCAATGTAGGAAAGTCAGTGTGTAGCATTCTTCTTGCAGAAGTAGACTCTGTCTCACAGTTGCCTGTGGCTGTGTCTGATGCGAGTCTGATGTGTGCTGGACTGAGGCAATTTGGTCCATCTGCTGAGAGGCCGTGGAGATTGATGTTCAGCTCGGTCAATTAACTCCATCATGCGGCCTGGGAGACATTCAGTACTGTACACACAGAAGAGATGCTGTGAGAGATGTACACCCCTCAGAGGAAGAGTACTTGAGAAAGAGAGAGAGAAAAAGAAAGAAAGATTTTTTATCTAAATACAAACATCTTCTATGTGATTTGTATTTAGGTTCGGATTGAAGGCCTAACAGGACACATTCAGTTTAACGAAAAAGGACGAAGGACAAACTACACTGTCAGTGTGATGGAGCTCAGGCCGACAGGACCGAAAAAAGTAAGTACTTAAATATCAGGAAAAGGATTTTTGATATGGCAGACAGTTTCACACTTCTTGCTTCACTTATGGTTTAAACGAAACATTCACTTTATAAGCTCCAGTATGGTCACTGTTTCAGCAATCCAGTCTACTTCTTCTGGGATGACTAAATGAGTACTGTATTTCATGTAGTGTCTCCTGTGGGATATCTCAGAAAGGTTCCTGATGATGCTCAAGTTCCTGTCCCTGATTTGATCTTTTCTCAGGTGGGTTACTGGAATGAGGATGAGAAATTTGTGAGCACGGCGGCCTACATACCAGGCAGTAATGACACTTACGGACTTCAGAACCGCACATATATTGTTACCACCATACTGGTATGTCTTCTTTAAATCATTTACAGGATTTGCAAATTTAAACTTCTGTAGGATTGAAAACATTATTAAATAAGCTTTTTTACTTAACTATTATTTTGTTCAAGGACACATTATATTAATCAAAGGTAGCAGTAAAGACATGCATAATGTTACAAAAGATTTCTGTTTCAAAGAATCCTGTATCAGAAAATAATCACAGTTTCCACAAATATATTATACAACACAACTATTTTCAGCTTTGATAATAATAATAATAATAAATGTTTCTTGTGCATCAAATCAACATATTATTTGATTTATGAAGGATCATGTGACACTGGAGACTGCAGTAATGGCTGCTAAAATTCAGCTTTGCCATCATAGAAATAAATCTCATTTTAAATATATTATAATAGAAAACAATTATTTTAAATTATAATATTTCACAATAATACTGTTTTTACTGTATTTTTAAACAAAAGCATGCAGCATTGGTAAGCATAAAATCTTACAGACCCCACTTTTTTGAGTTGTAGTGTGTATTCAAAGTAATTGCAAGTCATGTGTTCCAGATATTCCTACACGTTTATATTTTCATGAAATAAATTATATCACTGTTTGTATGTCGTAATTCACTATGCAAACAGCTCAAGAGAACTGAGACAGTCATTTAACATGCCCTCGTAACATGTCCTGTAGAACGATTTGTTTGAGCAATTCATAGTTTCAGTGTAACTTGGCTGTAGTTGCCAAGTTGCTTGGCAAATAATCATTCTTCCCCAACACTGGTCGAATGGCAGTACAGGAATCAGACTCAGTCCACCATCTCACAAGTCTTCTTCACCATTTTTCCTTTCTTAAAATGGCTGATGCATCACCTTCATGTTTTTATCCCTCAGTATGAAGACGGTAATGCTGTGCTGTGCAGATAAAAGCATGAAGGCTTTTCTGTGCACTGTCTGTAAATGAGACATTATTGCTCCTCTAGCCACAGTGTTTTCATCTTATACTTAAAGGGGAACCTTGGATTGAATTGCCGGCAGTGGACAAAAGATTAATTTTCCTTTTCTTTATCCTCGTTCGGCAGAGATCTTTGGGCTTAGCCTGCGTTTTAGCGATTCTCTCGCAAGTTAGGCTTCAGAGGGCATTTATTAACCTTTCATATGTGGACTGCCCATCTCTTTTTCAGCCAGAGAAAGGGCAGAGTGAGTGGACCGGCCTCCTGATGGAAGGATGTGGGGGGAATCGGTGATAGGACAAAAAAGCAGTAATGGTTCATCGGTGTGGGTTAGGGGCTAAGCGCTCACAAGGGAGTGGGATGGATTACAAGAAACAGTCTGAGCTATGCTATTTGTCCTACAGAGACTGTTTATCACCTCGGGTGCTCTAAAGAATGATCTGTTTCTCTGAAAGACAGCATATAGGCCATCTTGGAGGTCTGCATTAGCAGGAAATGCACTGCCACTGTGCACTGCCTGTTTCTAAGATGCATTGCAGAACAGCTGGGTTCAAAGTTTTGTTATACTGAAGCATTTGCAGACATGACACTGTAATCAAGGGTTTCACTTTTTGAGGTCTGTTTCTGGAAAGGGAAAAAACTACATCTCTGTGGCTCTATTTGCTTTTAGTTTCAAACCTATGCTGCACAGCAAAGGCTTCTTTTCTTTTCTTTATGTCAGCCCACTCTATTTTTCTTTATGCTCTCATATTTGTTCATTGTGAGCTCCTTAGAAAAGTCTGTTACTGAGTGAGCTGTCAGCTGGGCCTCAGGTGCCGTTTGTGCTGTAATCTCCTCAGGATGTCCAATCTTTGTGAAATATCACAATTGAACTGCTAACTCATATTACAGACTTTCCACAAATAGAATCACCCTACACTTTCTACACAGTTGATTGCCAGGTCTGTCCCTCCTGCTAAAGAATAAGGCATCTGAAAATAAACCTGTCAAGTTCAACATGTTTTAAGTAACAAAGCACTATTTCTTATCTGCTTCGTCAACCCTTTCTTACGCCTGCTCTCAGTGTCTTAAAATATGGTTTCCGTAATGCTTACACTGTTTCTACTGGATAAGACTAAATCTAAATTGTTCCCATTACAATCAGTGGAGCTGTCTGCATTGCCTATTGAATCGCATGTGGTGCAAAGTGCCTTCAGTTGATTTTGATCTTATTTCCCATGTCTGTATTAATTGTATAATATATATTGTATACTCTATGTATAGTATGTATTTTAGTATGTTATAAAATGTTAAAATCAGTATAATAAATATCTTATATAAATAAATAAATATAATTTTATATAAATATAAATATATAAGTGTACAACTATAAATGTAATATTATTAAACAAAAGTAGAAATACATGTTAAAAAAAAAAAAACTATATTAATATAAAATCAAAAACATCAATTTGCATCTAAAGTAAAGTAGGATACACAGTTATACTGACATTTTTAGAGTAGAATCCCAAATAGTTAAACATTGCAAGTCTGTCACACAAATATACTGTCATTTTTTGTTGTTCACTGTATATGTCTGTCTGCCTGTGTGTCCTGACTAGGAATCACCATATGTCATGCTGAAAAAGAACCACGAGCAGTTTACAGGAAATGATAAGTATGAAGGTTACTGTGTGGAACTGGCAGCTGAGATAGCCAAACATGTGGGATACCACTACATACTCAAGATAGTGGCTGATGGGAAATATGGTGCCAGAGATCCTGAGACCATGATGTGGAATGGGATGGTGGGAGAGCTCGTCTATGGTGTAAGTGCTACATGTTATTTTCTCTCTGCATATATCCGGACTTCAATATCAAAGAGTTAAGGATGAATGCAAGAGAACACAAAGAACCCAATAGGTGTTTATCAGTTATGCCACTGATTCAGAAAATTGAATGGTTTTAAAATCTGAATCATTCTAAGAGAGGAGAGGGGGGTTTAGTAATTGAACCGAAAGGCTTCATATTTTCACCACAGTGACAGTAATAATAACAGAGAGTGAAGAAAAGTCTTTCTGGAAAGGTGTTTAGTTAGAGGTTGTGAGGTTAGAACAAGACCGCTCTGTATTTATAGTACACATTTTCGATAAACACAACAAGTAAGAAAAATGACTGTAGCATGTCTGTGTCCTAGATTGACTTCTTTCTTTCCTGGGTCCATGCATAATTTAATTATATGTTTAACAATATATTTAGTGTTTATTGCAATGACATCATACGTTCTTCTGCAGAAAGCTGATGTAGCTGTGGCCCCACTGACCATCACCCTGGTCAGGGAGGAAGTCATTGATTTCTCCAAGCCATTCATGAGCCTCGGCATCTCCATCATGATCAAAAAGCCCACCAAGTCCAAGCCTGGTGTGTTCTCCTTCCTGGACCCTTTGGCCTATGAGATCTGGATGTGTATTGTGTTCGCCTACATCGGCGTGAGCGTGGTGCTTTTCCTAGTCAGCCGCTTCAGTCCCTACGAGTGGCATGCAGATGACTGCGAGGAAGGAGCAGAGCAGAACCCTAACCAACCCTCCTCGTCGTCCGCTCAACCGGGTCAGGGCCAGCAGAACCAGAACCAGCAGAGTCAGGAGCAGAACAACGAGTTTGGCATCTTCAACAGTCTCTGGTTCTCATTGGGAGCTTTCATGCAGCAGGGCTGTGATATTTCCCCCAGGTAAGATGCCAGTTTGTTTTTGTTCAGTGTTTTTGCAACTGGTTTTGTTTCAGGGTTTCATGTTGGACATAAAGTGGTGACTCAAAAATCATGAACAAAAATTGTCCGCAAAATTAAAAACATTTATTATTGGATTCTAAACTTTGATGGGTTCGTGCGCAAAACTATGGAAGGTCGTTTCCGCCACTGAATAAAAATGAAAAAAGGTAATGGCTTTTATTTTATCTCACAATTCTGACTTTTTTTCTTGCAATTGCGAGTTTACATCTCACAATTCTGACTTTTTTTCTCGCAATTGAGAGTTAAAAGTCAGAATTGCAAGATAAAAACTCAAAATGTTTTACTTTTTTCTCGCAAATGCAAATTTGTATCTCACAATTCTGACTTTATAATTTCCAATTGCGAATTTACATCTTACAATAGAAAGAAAAAAGAAAAAAAGTCAGAATTGCGAAATATAAACTCACAATTGTGAGAAAAATTGTGAGTTTATATCTTGCAGTTTTTACTTTATTTGTTAGAATTGCAACTTTATTTCTCAGAATTGCAAAATTTAAACTCGCAAGTTTTTTTCCCCACAATTTTGAGTTTATATCACACAATACTGACACGCAAGAAAAAAAGAATTGTGAGATAAAAAGTAGCAATTACCTTTTTTATTTTTTATTCAGTGACAGAAACGGGCTTCCATACAAAACAGTTTATGCTCATTGCAAATTAATTTCTGTTCAGTGTTATTTGGGTTGTATTTATATATTTGTTTATTTTTACTTTGCAAAGTTTTCTTCATGGCTAGTTTGATGGCATAACCTGTCCATGTTGGCATTCATCTAATTTGACTTTTACCAAGTGACAGATGAATTTTCTGCAAAATACAATAAAGTTTGATTGGGCACACAGCGTATGACACCAGAAGAACAAGACAGGGGAAGTAATTTACTTTAATTAGTTTATGAGCAGTTTATTTTGCTAGCATACTCCGCTATACCATTGCATGGTTAATTGCATTTCATTATGATCGATTTCATTTGTGAATGACGCAACGGTTCACAGCAATCATATAGATTCCCAAGCTGATGATGTTCAAATCTTTCTTAAATGTTTGGGGTCTAGTGATATCTCAGTGGTGCGGTTGTGTGGCTCTTGGCAGATTACTGAGTTGTGTTTGTAGTTCAGTAATGCCTCATGTGCACAGCTGGTTTGTGGTACATGTCAGTATTTCTGAAGATCCACTTGGACTGGACACAAGCCTAATGCCACAGTACTGTCTAATGAGAGGAAGGCAGCAGCTCTTTGAAAGGCAGATTAAAGTGCTGAAGCGCTGCTTCGGAGCCTTTTACTCTGCACTGCTGGTGCGCAGGGCCAGAGATGAAGTGTCTCTCTCTACACAGTTACTGGACTCTCAAAGGTCACCAATTAAAATCCTAATTACTAGGGGGTGAAGCTGGCAACATGAGGTCAATGGCTGTGGGTTTTAAGGGCACAGGGAGGGATAGTGCAGTAGGTCTCAGAGAGAAATGTCAGCGGCTGTGTTCAGGCATCAGACAGCTTTCACACCTGTTGGCAACACATTTAAGTCTAGTTGATGCTTAAAGCTAACATTACAGATGGATATCCTAGATTCCAGGTTCTGCGATATAATTAAATGTCCATCTGATATATCAGCCTCTTTTAAAAAGGTTATAAATATGTGGCTGTGGTTGATATATGTTTGTTTTATTACATATTGAGTGACTTAAATTTTATTCAAGGTATATGTATTTTTCTCTGTTATCATTCTCCTCTGGGAATCATAAGCTGTTCTAAATGGTAGATTACTCAGTTATGCTTTCTAATTTCATCTAATTTCAGACAAAATTCATCTATTGCACTGAATATTGAATCCTAGAATGCATTGCAACAAGCTCAGCTAGTGGAAAACGTGGGAGAAGTAGTTATTAATGAAAGCATTTCATTATTGAAATTTATCTATAGAAATTGCTCAGTGTAGCTAAAAATGAATTTTCATGAAGATTTGTGTGCATATCACTGTTAGTTTAGGAACAGGCAAATGCTGAATTCTGTTTGAATCAGTTGAGTCTGCTGTGCGCTTTATGTGAGGAGTCTGACATAAAGCGAGTCACTTTTGAGCTTCTGTTTCAGTTACAATGCTGCATTAAAAGGTGACTGCCTGTGTAGACAGTTAGGAAGCTCATTGTGATTTGGAACATAGCTCATATGATGTTTTTTCCAGTTTTGCCTGTGAATGTCATTCCATCAACAGCAATAATTGCACCCTTCCTTTTTTGGAGGGGACAATTACTACTATAAGCATAATTACAAATGGGTATGTTGGCAGGGAGTCATTAAGTATCTGAGCTGTGATGAGTAAATAATGAGTTCAGTTTCACAGGTAAAATCTCTCACACCTTTTAGTGTAGGTTCTGCAGTTGTATATCATCATGTACTTTGCTTACCATATGTACTCACTTTTTGCTGTTAATATAATTATTATTATGTAATTCCTGGCATTTAGTTGACACCTGATTTGACTACAAGAATGAGAGAAAAAGCAGTGTGTTGATTAATCTTTTTGAATTGTTAAATACCGCTTTTTTACCCCAAATATTTAACAATGACTGTCCTAAAGAAGCTAGTTTGCACTGACATAATGGTAGGATGTCCACAGCACCATGCTGTCACTTTGTTTCCCTGTGTGCGCTGTGATATGAATAAATTATACTGTTGCAGAACCACAGTAGTATTGCAAGCCTCCTTCCTCCGTAGTTGTTCTGTTAAATTCATTATATTCATGTTTTTGAAAGAATTCTATTATTTACCAGGGCGACATCAATTAGTAACATTGTAAAACTGAAATATTGTTAGTTTAAAACAGCTGTTTTATATTTTCATATATTTAAAAATGTAATTTATCCCTTTTTATTATTATTGTAACAGTGTAAAAGTGTTTACTGTCACTTCTGATCAATTTAATGCATCTTTGCTATATATACATATATATATATATATATATATATATATATATAATATATATACATATATATGTATATATATATATATATATATATATATATTATATATATATTATATATATATATATATATATTTTATATATATATATATATATATATATATATATATATATATATATATATAATTACACACATATATATATATATATATATATATATATATATATATATATATATATATATATACGTATATGTGTATATATACATATATGTATATACTGATATATATATATATATATATATATGTGTGTGTGTGTGTGTGTGTGTGTGTGTGTGTACACTGCAGGACTGTGGAAGATTTATCACTGTGAATCAGTACAGGTTAAGGTCATTTTCCATACCAACAAAGCAGAGTACTTTAAATTATTTTATGTAATTGATGAGAAAGAGCTAGCCTGGTGGTGGTAATTGAAGAGAGTGATATATATATCACATAGTGATAAATCTTGCACAGTCCTGCAGTGTACAGTCTGGCATCCAGCATATCAGAACATACAGGCAGTGTATGTCTCTGTGAGCTCCTGTATGAATTGATTGTTCTGTCTCAGCAGTGGTGTTGAAATGTCAGCGGTGTGAGGGAGAGCAGCACACCACTTTCCTGTGGATGTCTCCTGTGATGGGGCACAGAGAGGCTTCAGAAGATCTTAATTAGACCGTGTCATTTCTCCCTGTCATTTCTCGCTGTGACTCAGACTCTGCAGAGTGGAATCGACAATGTTGTAGTGATTATACCTTCTCTCTCCGTGTCACTGAAGTTCTATAAACAAGTGTGGACGGGCTGTGGATGGTGTCTGCATTGCGGGTGAACATGTTTCGCCATATTGAACACGTCACCTCAGACGCTGTTGTATGAGCAGCCATGCGTGACTGGATATTCACAATTCTGTTTGTGTGATGACATTTAATTAGTAATGAGAGGAGAGAGCGGACGATGGAGCGAGTGTGGCAGCAGCATTAACAACTTCCATAATGCTTCTTTAATCATGGGTAGTCAGAGCTTCTTCTCTCTGTGATCATCTGCATTTGAATTTACACACTTAGTCCTCCCGTCTAATGAGCACTGATAGGTTGAATGGTGACTTGTCTGGCCACTCGATGGTAACAGTCAGACTGTGGTTTGCCCCTTTATGTGCTATTTATTCTTTGGGAGAAAAAATCCCTGTTAAAATGTCAGACTTGTCACTCAAACCTCCCCATCAGGCATAATTTATGCAAGCCACTCAAGATAATGTTTATCTCCTCAGACACAGGTGCCCACAATCTCAATTACATTGTCCTCTTCTCTTCTCTTCTCTTCTCTTCTCTTCTCTTCTCTTCTCTTCTCTTCTCTTCTCTTCTCTTCTCTTCTCTTCTCTTCTCTTCTCTTCTCTCTCTTCTCTTCTCTCATGATTTTGTTGACTATATGTTTATAAGTTTTAAAATCGTAAGAATTTAAAAGAAAAATTATAACTTAACTTGCTGGGCAAGTTAACGCATTATTATCGTGTTAACTCATTAATTAATTAATCAATGCTAGCAATTATTTTATTGTGCATTAATACAGTTTTTATTATTATTTTGAAAGACCGTTACTCACTGGCTCTGAATACACATACAGACAAACCATGGGTCACAGGAGGGTTGGGATGTTGATCAGTACTGGCTTGGGTTGGGCGTCATCAAGCATTTCAACCAATGAGAACATTTGGGGTGAACTGCTGCAGGACTCACATAAATAATCCTTATCAAATTATTTAGGCTAAGCATCAACATTCACAAAACACTGTTCACTGTTATTTTCAACAGAAAAGCAAGCATGGGCTGTGCGTGCATGGTTTGGCATGGCAGAATGCAAGCAGTGATTATTATCACTAAAAAGCTGGCATCTCAGTTCATCACAATCTCATAAAGCTCTGTTATAACACAATGAGTATATGCACAATGAATCTTCCATAATGTCTACACTTAATATGTTATAATGAGAGGATTCATGAGCACATAGTTTCCAGCACTGCACAAGAATTTTTGGGCAGTGAGTGGATTCTAACTTAAACACCTTTGATTGGCCATTGCGTTCCTGAAATCAACAGATATGTCTGTGATTGTCTACATTGCTCAGTGTGGCAAACACGTGTTATAAATAGAAACTGCCTATGCTTGCGTGTGTTAATCATTTCTATCTTATATTAGTTGTTTTTGTTGCTTTTGTGCAATAGATGAATAACAATTTCTGTTTTTAGATATTTTATGTTTAGATATTTATATTTTGCGAGTCCCACAAATAATTTTATTATCCCGTATCCCGCACACACACACACGAGTCTCTACGCACTCGCCCATCAAGTGTTGTCCTATGCCGCACTCCGCTGTGTTGGGTCCCACAATAATCTTACATACATATATCAGTGCTGGGCAACGATTACAATTTTTAATCGCAATTAATCGCATGGTTTTCTGCGATTAATCACGATTACATGTACATACACACAGTACTATGGGGGTATATACATAGATATATAATATTTATGTAATATGTGACCCTGGACCACAAAACCAGTGATAAGTAGCATGGGTGTATTTGTAGCAATAGCCAACTAAACATACTATGGGTCAAAATTATTGATTTTTCTTTTATGCCAAAAATCATTAGGATATTAAGAAAAGATCATGTTCCATGAAGATATTTTGTAAATTTCCTACCGTAAATATCAAAAACTTAATTTTTGATTCATAATGTGCTTTGCTAAGGACTTCATTTAGACAACTTTAAAGGCAATTTCTCAGTATTTTTTTTTTGCAACCTTTAGATTCCGAATTTTCAGATTCCAGAATAGTTGTATCTCAGCCAAATATCGTCCTGTCCTAACAAACCATACATCAATGGAAAGCTTATTTAGTCAGCTTTCACATGATGGAAAAATCTCAGTTTCAAAAAATTGACCCTTATGACTGGTTTTGTGGTCCATGGTCACATATTTTATATCAGTAATACATACTATATATATATATATATATAGTAAATATATAAAATTGCATTAAAATAATAATAAAATTATAATAAGATATAATTAAACAGAATAGAATTCTATAAATAGTATATATTATTTACTGTATATTTATAAAATAGGATTTTTTTTATGTTTTTCAAAAGACATGTCTTATGCTCTCCAAGGCTGCATTTATTTGATCTAAAATACCGTAACAACCTAATATTGTGAAATATTATTACAGTTTAAAATAATAATTTTCTATTCTAAAATATTAAATAAAGTATAATTTATTCCTGTGATGCAAAGCTGAATTTTCAGCAGTCAAATGATCCTTCAGAATTCATTCTGATATACTGCTTTGGTGCTTATTTATATTATATTTATTTTTATTATACATTTTGAAAACAGCTGTGCAGCTTATTATTTTCATGAAATCCATCACACTTTTTCAGGATTCTTTGATGAATATGTTCAAAAGAACATATATTTGAGAGCATTTATTTTAAATAGAAACATTTTGTAACAATGTGGCACAGGAACTACAGTATGATTGTCAACACTAGTTATGAAAGTTAAGTGTTCAGATTCACATATGTACATTTTCTTAATCTTCCCAGTGACTTCATGATTCATTGACAGGAATCCCCCACAGCCCCCAGAAAGAAATTACATGCTTTCAGTCCCAGAGCATTGTGTCATTCTTGATTTTCTCCTCTGAGCTCTGCTGTACTTCCGTCACTTGGCTCGTTTTGTTCATCTATGTTCCAGAAGCGCACAGCAGGTTGGTTCAGGTGATCTGTACTAAGAGCAGAATGGATCAAGCTGTTAAGTGGTTGATGGATCCTGTTACACTGATGATGGCTCTTACAGGACAAGGATCTATTCCATACCTGCCAGCACCCTGCCCACAATGGCACATCAAACGTCATTTTGTGTCATTACACCAACACACACAACCGCACTCTAGTGTCCCACATCACACCTGCCACCGTGATTACGTTTTAAGAGGATAAAAATATTGTTCTACTCATAATTTTCAGAGGGTGTTTGTGCATTTCTTTGCTCACATGACACATCTACTTAGGGTGAATGAATAAGTGACCCTTAGTCATACTGAGAATAACAAAACTGAAGTGGCTGGGACAAGTTCTACAAATCATGTGAAGCCTATGTTGCTTCAGCTGTTGTGCTTCAAAAAATGTGCACCTTTTTAAAATGTTTTTGAAAGGAATCTTTAATGATCACCAAGGTTACATTTATTTTTATTTAATTAAAATACAGTAAAAGTAATAATATTGTGTAAGAAAAAAAATATACATACATATATATATATATATAGATATATATATATATATATATATATATATATATATATATATATATATATATCTATATACATACATATATATATATATATAGTAGTGTTCTCAGACAAGGACAAGGTATTTGGATGCACAACGGGTATTTATTTGGGCTGTTGTTGGCCACAACCCACACCGCACACACCCCGACTTCTAAGAGAACTGCATTTGAACCAGCGAGGCACTCTTCTGCCCTCTCCTTCTCTCTCCTTCCCCTCACACACACAGGGGGTGGAGCCTCTTTTCACATCCAATTCGAACATCCAATAACAGTTTGCACCAAAAAAATGAATAAAGTGCAACGTTAACATTAAGCGCATTGTTATCTACAACACAACAACATTTTGAACATGCTACAATATATATAATATTATATTTTACAAGGTTTTTTTAATTGCAGTGACGCAATTATCACAAGCAATAGGTACATTTTCAAAACTCTTAGTACTAATATCACAACAGATCATCAAAAGTGCACTTTTTTCAAACATATCAAGATATTTTCAATTGTGTTAGTACAATACACAATCACAATATATACTTTTCACTACACAAAATAAGTTTTTCATCTATATAAATGTTTCATTCACAGTAACTGCCTTTCATAAGGCTCTTACTATCAAACTTTTCATTTGCATGACTTCTGTTTAATTGAGTTTAATTAATTTGTCTATTATTTAATCTAACTCATCTTAATGGTTAATCAGTGAATCATTTGGTGCACCTGTAGATATAGATTCAATAAATATATAGTTTCTATAGAATGTTACTGCAATTTGGGGATAACCAAATGCAATGAATTAGTTTTGCACTAAAAGTGATTTATCTTATGATTTTAGATGATAACCACTATTTTGTATGTGTGTGTGTGTATACTTACTAACTGTAACCATATTTTGGGGACAAATTGGTATCCAAATGTAAGCAAAACTTGCTAAAGATAAAATCTTCCTTTGAGGACGTCCTCATTTGAAAAACAGTTTGTTTTGCTATTTGTGAACATACAGCAGGACACAAGGGAGAGGAACTGATCAGAGATGAATCAGAAGGGAGATAGATGGCATCAAATACAGCATTTTACAATACATTATCCCATTTGATACTGTACAGATAAGCAGTACCATGGTAAAGACTTCACATTACTGTAACTCACCCTTCATCTAAAAAGTTCAGTATAGATTCAGTCATATGGCACAGTGAGGACATTTATTGCATTGACAGTAAACTTCTAGCACATTAAGACACTTCAAACTATCTAAAAAATTCAGTAATAAATTGTAAGATACTGTACTCCTTAAAAGATTCAGAAGTAATGAAATATACACATTATATCCATTATGACAACAATTATATTTGTTTGGCAATGCAGACTGAAGATTAATTTCACCATGTCGTTAATATTCATGCTACTGTGGCGCTTGCTTGGTTTGCTTGATGTTTCATTTAAATTCTTAAAATTATTCTTTGTCTGTCAATATACATTTATTTCCTTCTTTATGCTTTTAGCTAATTCCATTGCGTTCTATTCAAAGATCTATAAAGACAGAATGAAAAGATACTGTCAGACATGCTTTTTGGGGGAAGATAAAAGTTTGACGAGGTCTGTTTTTTAAAGTGTTGTGCAACAGGCCTCCTGAAGAGAGAGAATGAACATAAGAACAAGAGCAGCAACAGTTTTCTTTTTAATTATCTTCAGTGAAGCAGTCCCTGGAGGACTCCACTTAGACTTTGTTTTGCAGTTCTCTCTGCGTTTCCTCTGAGGAGTTACATTGCTTATTAGTTATTTAGAGAATCTGCCTGAGTCAGTGTCCAGTGTTCTGCATATTTACCTAAGCGCTCATGATCTGCCTCACATCAGCTCATTTATTTTCAATGAAACAACTAGCGCTATTATCTTGCTGCAGATAATGAAATAACAGAAATTATATGAAGACATGCCCAAAATGCATAGCTTTATTAAAGATTCTACTTTCCCTAATACACTTATATTTTCCATGTAGCATTAACCTAACACAATGGTTGATCCTGCACTCTTATTTATCAAATAACACACAAAACAATGTGTTACATAATTTCTTAAAGGGATAGTGCACCCAAAAATTATTTACTTAACCTCATGCTAGACCAAACCTGTATGACTTTCTTTCTTCTGTGTAATATAAAATATTTTTTTGAAGATTTTTTTAACTGCATTGTGTTGTGCAGTGAAAAGAAAGTTCAACAGGTTTATACAACATGAGTAAATTATAACAAAACAATTTTTGGGTAAACTATGCCTTTAAATATTTGTACCAGTACATTGTTATACCTATTTATAATTACACACATGAAATTTGGTGTTTGCTGTTTTTTGATGAATTATACTCTTTGAAGGTATACTTTAAGAGCATACCTTTTTATGTATTTATTTACAGACTTCAATTTTTCTACATCTTTTTTTACACCCAAATATCTTTACCATCAATTTAGAGACTTCAAAATTTGATAATGAAGTGTAAATGATCAATAAGTTGGTTAAATGACCACACGGGTCAAAATGTTTTACTTCACATTTTTACAGCTTTGGAATCTAAACTGTGAATCAGTAAGAATTGAGATCAATACACAGAATCAAAATCAGAATGGATAAAATTCAAACAATACCCAACCCTAGCCACATGTTGTTAAGTTCACTGATTTATGAGTATTTTATGAACACTAATCAGTTGATGGCAAAATTCAAAAAGACGGTTCTTTGGTGCAACGTGCATACCCATGGCAATACTGAGAGAGTATTTTCCTGTTTTCTGAAAAGACTAAAGATTTGTTTTCTTTCCGATGTTTGCTTTGTTTGCCTAAAATGCACCATATCATATCCTTCAATATCTCTTTGAAAAAGAACATTGTAACTTTCAAACAAGTATTAAAATGAGTTCAATGTAGCTGTAGGAGTGTTAAATAAAAAAAATAAAGATGATTATCTTCATTCATTTGTTCCATTTCTATAGGTTTGATAACATAAAAGCTCTTAATTCCAAAGATAATACAAGCTAATCAGTGTATTGGTTGCATTAGTGGCATAAGGTATTGTAAGTATACAATGTGACAATAAAATAATGGATTTACTTTTTACTTTTGATATTTAAGTACTTTTAAAAGCATGTACTTTTGTACTTTTACTTAAGTAAAAACCAGTCTTTACAACTTTCTCTTGTAGTGGTGTAGTATTTGACCAGTAGTATCTGTACTTTCACTCAAGTAATGAAGTTTACCACTGATGGCAGATGGACTATTCTGACAATGCTTTTCATACTTTTCTGGACCTTGACAGTGTAATTTACTTGGCAGTCTATGAGACAGACACAAGCCTCCCGGTTTTCATCCGAAATATCTTTAATTGTGTTCCAAAGACGAACAAATCTTTTACGGGTTTGGAACAACAAGGGGATAACTGATTAATGACAAAATTTTCATTTTGGGGTGGAGTACCCCTTTAAGAAAGGTTAATAAATGCTATAGAAGTATTGTTCATTGTTTTTTGTATTTGTGATAAACAAAAAAAAAAAAAAAAAAAAAAAAAAAAAAAAATAGTGCTGTCAAATGATATATATATATATATATATATATACATATTAGTGCTGTCAAATGATTAATCACGATTAATCACATCCAAAATAAAAGTTTTGTTTACATAATATATGTATGTGTACAGGGTATATTTATTATGTATATACAAATACACACACATAAATTATATATTTAGAAAATATTTACATGTATATACATTTATATATTTATATTCTTATATTTTATATATAAATATATTTAATATATAAACATAACATATTCTTCTTAAATATATACATGCATGTGTGTGTATTTATATATACATAATAAATATACACAGTATACACACATATATTATGTAAACAAAACTTTTATTTTGGATGTGATTAATCGTGATTAATCATTTGACAGCCCTAATACATATATATATATATATATATATATATATATATATATATATGTATATATGTATATGTATATACTGCTTATAGTTAATGTTAACTAATGCAATGATTAATGTTAACAAATGAGACCCTATTTTAAAGTGTTACCGACATGTTAGATTTAGAGTATTGTCATCTCCTTTACATCCTCGGCTGTAAAAGAGCATTTCTGTGAGGGACTTTGGTAGAGACGGTTCAGAGTTTACAATAACAGATATTCAATTCAATGACAAAGACAGATGAAAAGAGAAAACATAAAGCAGACAAACAGTGGGCTTCTGCGTGCTGCACAGACGCATGCTGGCCGTAGACGAGGTTCAGTCAGTTCAGCATCGACTGAAAGCTGCTCGGTGACAAAACCCATCTCAGCTGCGTGTTTGGAGAGAAGAGAGTGCTGCCATGGCAACGCTGAAAGACATGGGTGTTTCCTCTGGAGTGGCACAGCTCACAGTGTGAGAGCAATGCTGACTGACTACCACCATCCGTGTGTGTGTGTGAGGCAGCTTTAGCCTACATTATAGGGACCAAATGTCCTGACAAGATTAATAAAACCTGATGTTACCTACAGGGAAACAGCCAGTGGAGGAAATTTGCTTAATAAACATATAAAGTAAAGAAAATGCAAAACATGAAAATGTGTGAGGGATAGATTTTGATATACTGTAGAAAATGTCTTTGACCTGTCAATGAAATGCACACTATGCATTTAAACCTGTTTTATGTACTCTATTAGTGTGTGTAAAGTCACGAGGACATATGGCTTTCATTACAGATTGGTTGTTATGATTAATCAGTGGGTGATTTGGTTTTTGTAGATGAATATGTGGCTAATGCTAGTTCTGGATGTGTATTGTTTGTGTGTGTGTGTGTGTGTGTGTGTGTGTGTGTGTGTGTGTGTGTGTGTGTGTGTGTGTGTTTTGTTGCAGAGGGAGTCGATATCTGTGCCACCTTCAGTATTGAGTTATCTTGAACTGGACAGTGCAGAAGATTATGGCTATAATTTTTATAACATGGGAGGGTAGCTTTATCTCAGAAATGGATTTCTTATAACACTTACACATCCGTCTAAATACAAGACTCTGAGCCAAGCTTGTTTTAAAAAGATCTGTGAGATTTATGAAATTAAAAGTGCACAAATAAACCACAGCAGTGTCAGACAGAGTCACATACACGGGCTTGAGAAATGAGCATATTATACAGACATTAGGGAAATCTCTCACAGTTTTTCTCTCATTTAATTGCAGTCGTTTGCTGTAAACGCCATTTGCATAATCATATCATTCCATACATGCAGAGTGTAAATACTGACCTTGTGAGGAAGAAGAGGTACCGGTGTTGATTTAAACACGGAGAGATTTTGACATGTGACAAGGAATGAGATCAGTGTGTCAGCTTCACACTGCTCAAACGGTGCCTGGCAAAAGCTGTCAAACAACATCAGAGCTGTGAGCGCCAATTCCCTCTGCAAGCATTGAATTTCTGGTGCCTCAGCCCCTTGTGCACATTTTGCCTGTGGTATATTTTCAGAGTTTGACTTGGGTTTTTTTTACAGGCTGCTGATGTTTTGCATGGGTTTAGGAATGATCTGAAAACTGGGAGGGAGACAACAACATTATTAGCTTTGCTCCTGAATATTAATTAAGTGATTAACTGATTTGCTTAAAATGCACATACTTTAAGTGGGCACGGACTATATAAGGATGACCATGCATTAATTGTGTTTTCGTTCATTCTGCTGATACAGCCATTTGGCAAAGGCTTCTGCTTGAGCTTAAAGCCTTTTTCTTTAAACACTGGCAGCTATTTTTTTCTTTGCTTTGTGGCCGAGCAAAGCTTTTTAAATATATGATTATTGCTTAAAAACTGTGGGTCCCTGTATCTCTGTATAAATGTGCTTATGTAAATCAAGAGAATATTATGTTAAAAAATAATAAATGTTACAATGAATATTCATATGAAAATGTTAATTTTATTTCTAATCTTTTAATCATCATATCTTTTAATCATTAGGTAACATGCAAAAGTTTATAGTTACCAGTGTTATTTTTGTATAATTTATATACTATTATAGTATTTATTATGATTTTAAATGACATTTTAATTTTGCTTTACGTTTTAGTAATTTTTAGTTTCTAGCTTTACTTTATTTGATTTCAGTTTTAGTAAATTGTGTGCCTCAGCTTAAATTTATTTTCTTTTATTTGCAAAAGCTAAGTTTCTACACTTTAAATTTTGTAGGTTTAAGTTCATGTTTAATAAAATAGTTAATCTATTTTATTTTAGACATAAAATCGTTTTTCATCTATGTTATTTCATCTTTTGTCAGCGTAACGTAAGTGTAAGATGTTATGTTTACTGTGTGCAGCATTCTTCAGTGTTCCAATTATCAAGCACTTATTAAATCACAATATGGAGACTACTGAAATTGACATTATTTAGTACTGAACCATCCATTTTATTTTCTCAGATAAATGTCCTTCAGTATGCGTTCGCATCTGATTATCTTGTTATTTGGCGGTGGTAAATATGGCATGCTGTATTTGTCAGAATATGTATCGTGTATTTAAGGGTAATTAGCTAATATGAATTATGAGACTGAATAAATAGCAGACACAACACATCAGCATCTTCATCAGACCATTTTAGCACTAACTCAACACACTTCAACAGGTCCTGTCGTGAATCATTTTTACGGTGTAGCCTGGTCACGCTGAATATTGATTTACCAGCGTCATTACATTATAATACTGCTGTGTACTAAACCATTCAGCGAATAAATTTCCCTTCTTACACTAGGTGCTTACATAGCTTTCTGTACACAGCTATATTTGTAAACACATTTCACACAATGAAAATGAAAAATAGTCATGAATAAGAGTCTCAGCTTTATAAATCAATCTCAATAGACCTGTTGACTATCCAGGCCACCCCCTATCAAGGTGGATTCACCATGTACACAATTAACCCTGGCCTTTACTCCGGCAGAGAGAGAGGATTATGCCACCCGGCTGCCAGGAACTCAGGGAGAGCGGCCCTGGTTTTGTTTTAGCCTTCTAGGCCTGCAGGTAGACCTTCTAGAACTCCCTCAGAGATGTTAAACTGATCTCATATGCCTGCCTGAGCTTCATTCAGGTCATGGGATTAGAGCTCAACCCCAAAGGTCTGGTTTAAAACATATTCTTGTCACATGGTTCTGGATTCAGGATTTGGCCAGGGGTGAAATTGTTCCTTTTTTTAACCCTTGTGAAACTGGAATTTTTGACCGGCGATATCTCAGTCCAGCCCTTGAAGAATAAAATGAAATATTTCTTATGCTCTTTCTCTTAAATACATATTTATACGCTCTTTTGACATTCACTGCACATTCACAGGGTTCACAGGTTCTTGCCTTTTCATATTTCTGTTTGTAGCCATCTCGTCAGCTTTTCATCTCGCCGGGTTCAGCCTCCCTCCCAGCTTAAATGATTAAACCGTGCGTTTGTTTTTGTTTCCGTGTTTTATCTGAGCAGCTTTTCCTGTTCCACCACACATATCGAACAACTACTTTCCCTGGAACGTTTTACACACACCATTTCTTGTTGTACGTGCTTAGACTCACTTGAGCGAGAGAGGGTTTCCTTGGGGATCCTTGGGGATCTGGGCAAATCTGTTTTTTTGTTTTTTGTTTGTTTGTTTTTTTCACTTTTTTTCATTATTATTAGTTAAAGTGCAATTACAGTAGCAGCTGAGTGCTCTCATCACCATTAATCCCTGGCAATTAATTACATATATTCATTTAACATACTGGCAACTTTCTAAAAGTGAGATTAATGCGCTACTGGTGAGTCGCATTGTGATGGGCCTTATCTCGTTTCAGCACATTTCACTAAGAGTTTATAGCTGAGTGGAGACAGAAAGCAGTGTATCAAACAGACTATACCTCTGACCACTTTAAGCATCAACGTGTGCATGAAGAAGATACATGCAGGCCAGCGTTTGTAATACAGTCGGGATGTAGAAAATGTTCAGTGCTCCTCAGAATGGGATTTGATTTTTTGAAAGAATACACCAGATAAACTCATAATGGATCTCCATTTGAGCATTTGATTTCCAGTAGTTTCTTTGAATTGTTTTAGCTTCCTGAATAAAATCCTGGCTGATAAACTGATAATTATGTTCAGGTAATGGCTGATAACCAATAAATGTCTGAAATGACTGATTTCTGAAGGAACATGACTGTGAAGACCGGAGTAATGGCTGATAACAATTAACTGCATTAAAAAATTATTGATCAAATAAATGCAGACTTTCAAAAATTGTCCCGAACCCAAACTTTTGAACCGTAGTGTAAATTAAAAATAAAAAGAACCCAAACTTTTGAACCGTAGTGTAAATTACAAATAAAAACTTAAAACTAAAATCTATCTTTTAAATGCTGTATAAGTGAATTTAGAAATTATAGTATTATATGTATTCTTCAAAAAAATGGATATACATTTTTACATTTGCTAAGGATTTACATGTCAAAATATTGAGAAAGTCGCCTTTAAAGTTGTCCAAATTAAGTTCTTAGCAACTCATATTACTAATTAAAAATTAAGCTTTCAAAATATATTTATGGTAGGAAATTTACAAAATATCTTCATGGAACATGATTTTTACTTAATATCCTAATGATTTTTGGCATAAATGCAAAATCGATCATTTTGACCCATACAATGTTTTGTTGGCTATTGCTACTTATGACTGATTTTGTGGTCCAGGGTCACATATTTGAAAACCAAGAGTGTGTTTTGTACAAATTATTTATTTTTTTATAAATGCTACTTGGTTTGATGTTTGGTTTTATAATACACATGTTTTATGTGTATATAAGCTAACTTATTGAAGCCACCATATATTTATGTAATTACGTTTCCACAGGTCTCTCTCTGGCCGTATCGTGGGTGGTGTGTGGTGGTTCTTCACTCTGATCATCATCTCCTCATACACAGCCAACCTAGCTGCTTTTCTCACAGTAGAGAGGATGGTGTCACCCATCGAAAGTGCAGAGGATCTGGCCAAACAGACAGAGATTGCTTATGGCACTCTAGATGCTGGCTCTACCAAAGAGTTCTTCAGGGTAAGAGGAGACATGAAGTGTTAACCTTAAAAAATATATACATATATATTTGTAAATGTATAATATTTCGCTCACTTTCTTCATTTAGAGATCAAAGATTGCTGTCTTTGAGAAGATGTGGTCTTATATGAAGTCTGCAGACCCCTCAGTGTTTGTGAAAACCACAGATGAAGGAGTTATACGGGTGAGGAAATCCAAAGGGAAGTATGCCTACCTGCTGGAATCCACCATGAACGAGTACATCGAGCAGCGCAAACCCTGTGACACTATGAAGGTCGGAGGAAACCTGGACTCTAAAGGCTACGGCATCGCTACCCCCAAAGGATCCCCTCTCAGGTAAAACCAGTTGTCCACTGTATGCTAACTGTATGGATTTAACCATTGCCAAACTAACTTCTGATGGTGATTCAGTTGTAGTAGAGGCTGGATTCAGTACTAAAGTGGTTATGGGGTAATATCCATTTTCATACTGCATTTCGTAAACTTGCAAGCCAGTTCTGAGTACTAGTTTATAAAGGACACAGCAGACTAATGCTATCTGGCATACTTTACTGAATCTGTACAGCATTACTCTATCACTGCAGTCCTGCCAACTAAATCAGCTCTTTAAAATGCCAAGTGTGCTTGAGTACACTGCATAGTCTATATGTGCTCTTCTCCATCATTTGATGGATTTTTGCTGACACGATTGCAGGCAAATATTGCTGAGTTTTGCAAACAAAACCCATTCTATAATAAGCTTAATTTACATAGAAAAACAATGCATTTGTGCTGAGAATGACTTACTGCACAGCGCCAAATTTAACTCCTGGATTGCGGGTGGTTTATGAATAAGATGCAGGCTTTTCCCAAAGTGATGCAGCTGTTCAGTGAACTTGCCTGGTTCCTCGTTTTTCAAGGACTTTTTAATGGCTATACGTGACATCATTAAATAAGCCATCCTTTGAACCAAGGGCGAGGGTGGAAGTACTGTACTAAGCAGCCTCTGCTATAACAGAACATGCTGTTGTGTGGGCGTACATACTTGTGTGTGGAGCTGTTCAAAATCCTGCCCGTACCTCATGTTGCTTGAAGGGGTTTTCAGCACACTCCACCAGAAGTACTTGCATAAGAAACGTCAGGAAAATTATGCGCCCTCTTCAGAAGCTCTTTAGGAAACAAGTGCGTTCGCCCTCTTTTCATTAAACAGCAGCTCCGCTCAACAGAGCCCATTGAGACGGCGACAGGCTCTTTGAAGCTATAGGTTTACCGAATGCTAATTTCACTTTCTCTCCTCCTTCATTACGAATTACGAAAGCTTTCTCCTCACGGAGTGACTTGCGCATGAGAGAAATTGGGCAATCAGTTGTTATTCTTATGCAAGCCACTTCTAAAGATGAATGTCGACATTAACACGTTTCTTTTATATTCTCTGCAATATAAGGTGAACAGTTGTTATTTCAATTGTTCGCCGCCATCATTAACGTCACATTTATTGTGCTTGAACGTACCCATCTGACTAATACACCATGGCCCACATGATATTACATTCATTGCTGTGCAAAAAGCTTCGCAAGGGCAATTTGGAGCTGTTGAAATAACCTCAATAACTCCGTCTCTCTCTAATAAGATAAGCTCCTTGGGGAAACGACCTCATAGCAATTGTACAGTCATTTTTTGGGTCATCTTTTAGCAAAGCGAACAGGGGGAGAGTGTGGATGGAGTGGGAGAGAGACATCGGATACAAGATGTAAATGACTGACTTCCATCTTGCCACCTAGGGCAGGACTCAAATTAAATTCAATACTAGCTAGCCATTACTGTGACAGCAAGAGTGAAAGAGGCTTGGAAATGAATTCATGAATGTGTTTCTCTCTCTGGTGAGTTACCAGCTGTGCAGTGTATATCTGATTTTGAGAGAGAGCGACTCCCATACTGACACGTGTTTACATGTACCGGTATATGCTATATGGCCATCTACTGTGTGAATTCATCACGTGGAAGCCAATGGGAGATTTTGCTCTCTCTGTCAAAATTGTTAGACACTGAGAATCTAATGTGAACATCTAGATTGAGTTATGATTTGCTGGACTAACCATGTGCTGCAGTTGTCAAAATAATGCTCCATGCATTTTCACACTAACACAATTTTTCACATTTTTTTTACACTTTCAATTGCCTATTATTTATAGACATCTGGCACAGATCAAATATTGTTAGGTTAACTTTTTGCAACTTATCGATATATAAACTTAAAATACTTGCAAATAATTTAATCCCCTAATCTGTGAAAAATACATTGATTTCTACATTATTTCTTTGAGATTTAAATATTTTAAGATTAGAAATCTCAAAAAATCAGATTGAAAAAAACTTTCAACTGTTAATTTTTAAATTGTAGTTAAATCGATAATAAAAAATAAATCAAACAATAAATAATTTTTAGACCACGAGCTGGGAGCGCCAACCGTTTTTCCTGTAGTTATACTAGCAAAAGTGGATTCGGAAATGCCCTAAGTACACCTTTGCCATGCGCTTTAGACCAGCGGTTCTCAATTCCAGTCCTTGCGACCCCCTGCTCTGCACATTTATTATGTCTCTCTGTGTTAACACACATGATTCAGATAATCAGCTCGTTAGAAATGAGCTCCGTGCATGAACTGTGTTCCCATTGACATGGTCCCTACACAGTGTTCACTGCTCCCTACTCCCTGAGCAGGGGAAATCTGTTGAAGTTTACTTCACTTCAGAACATTCATTCACAGATTTGCTCTACGCAATGTCTTCACACACGGACAAGTGTGACATCAGATACCTCGGTAAATAAATACAATTTGAATTCACATCTTGCACACTTCAGTGCACTCTGAATGGAACATATACATTCGCTTCGAACTGGAGTCATGGCGGAATATCCTTAGATGTCCACTTCGCAGGGCACTTACGTTCTAATAGAACAAACGTCTGACTCAAAAAGAGAGACATACAAAATATGTGAGCAGGGGGTCACGAGGACTGGAACTGAGAACCGCTGCTTTAGACCAATCAGCTTGGATCGTTAAAATAGGGCCCTTTCTATTTTATGGGTTAATTTACTAACTGAAGAAATAATCAGTTGTTTTGGTGCATTTCGACAGCTGTTTCACATTTTCCGTCTTATCTCCAACTGATACCTTAAATCGGTTTGTTTTGCAGTCAAGATGCGACAGCCCTAAAGACTGATGTGTGTGCCTTTTTATCTCTATCCATCTGTGCCCATTCTCTAAGTTTAGTCAATAAAATCATCTCACCCAAAGCACTGCCACCTCCTGAAGCAAATGCTCATCAAACTGAATGTGGCTGTTTGTTCCTCATTCCTGAGACACTCTCTGACTTCTTTCTGTCTGGTACTTCTGGGATTAGAAAGAATTCCTGGGTTTTATCAAGCCAGACAATCACTCTCCTACGCATACAGAGCTGCACACGACATTTGCTCGCGACACAGATTGGCCAGTAGGTTACATGGGTCGTGAGGAGATGTACGTTTGTGAACTGTATGGGGTGTTCAAGACCTGAGAATGAAAGAGTAGCTGAAAAGAGATGAAGAGATAGACACTTTAGATGTGGTTCCATATATCAATCATATGGGGCAGTGGGATTAAAAATCAAAAAAATTAAATTATCTACTGTCATGTTGGTCAAATAATGGTATTGCTTCTTTGAAGCTAAGCCAACTTTAGTATAATGTTCATGCTGCTCCTTTAAAAACATTGAAAGTAAATGGTGACCAATCTCTAAAACTGACAAAAATCACTATAAATGTAGTCCATGTGATGTGCATCTAATGAATTATTCATTCAAGAACGTTGTGCTAGTTTACTGCAACGATGGTGATGTGAACTTGACGTAGTTATGAAAATCCAGCGTTGAGTTGATCCTGATAAGCGCTTATTGTCACAATTTTAAACACAGGTGCTTCCTTCTAGTTTTGAGAGCTGTAGTTCAAACCATTTCCACAAATGAGATTTGTGACAACGCACAACTTCTGAAGACTTGGAATATAGTGCACAGTATGAACTACTGTTTGTATTTCGACAGCCCTTGGTCACCATACACTTCCATTGTGTGTGTGAACATTCTGCCTAACATATCCTTCTGTATTTGACGAATCAAGGATAAAAAGAGTTTGGTCTAAGTGTGAGTTTTATCTCTTTAAGAATTAATCTAATGTCTCCAGGCTGTTGTTTTCGATTCACATTGTTACATTCCCCAAAAGGGAAGAGCCAAAAGTGGACACTAAACACTAAGGACATCTTTTTTTTCTCCTCCTCTTGTCTAAAGAAGTCTTGTTCCTGGCTTTATAAAACCTGTCTTTCACAAAGGCCACTAACAAAAGCATTGTTTTCCATTAATACACATGTTAACATACTTTATATACAGACTCGGAGCAAACCCACTGCGAATGCTATGTATTTAACATTCCAACCTACATAGAGCAGTGGCTGTTGTGTTCAAACCAGTCTGAGTCTGTTCTCCCATAACACTGTCTCTGAAATGGTTTATCTGGGCTGACACTGACCAAAATATTATTTCGTTATCATTTCAAAACCCAGTAAACCTGGCAGTGTTAAAACTGAATGAACAAGGCCTGTTGGACAAATTGAAAAACAAATGGTGGTACGACAAGGGAGAGTGTGGCAGCGGAGGAGGTGATTCCAAGGTCAGCCCCAATGTGACAAACCCAGCGGGTAAAACCACCACTACCATGGGGGGTAACCAGCATCTCAAGCCGACCAAACACTCTAGACCAAAACAATCGGGCCTAAACTGAGCTTACTACTAACACATTTTGGCTGATTAATAAATAAAAAGTACATTTTGAACAAATTATGGCATATCATGGCAACTGATAAATAATAGGTGACCGCGATCACGTTATTCCAAGCAGAGTGTTTGCGGTCTGCCGGTTACCCAAAGTGATATAATAATACACATCTTGCAGCAGGGAGCAAGGAAGCATCGCTAGATGGAGTATTAACCCATATCACTTTTACAATGAACTAACATGTTTCTGATATGTGTGCAGTCAATTAAAAAGAAAAAGAAACAGAACAGTTGAGTTGATATTGATGGGTATGTGTTTAATGTGTACTGAATAACATAAAATAACATGGATAATGTTATTTATGTTATTTTCCTGGTTGAAGATCCCAGTTAACCTAGCGGTGTTGAAACTCAGTGAGCAAGCCGTCTTAGACAAACTGAAAAACAAATGGTGGTACGATAAGGGGGAGTGTGGAAGCAAGGACTCCGGAAGAAAGGTCAGTTCACATATTTGGTCCTGCTCTGTTCCCTTCAGTTTAGCCCTCTCAGTACCCTTCCAGAAGGTTCAGTTAGGAATCTGGACATGGGCGGCTCTTACTCTCTCTCCAGGGTTGTATTCATTCATTTGGGAACCCAGAGGACACATTTTGGCAGTAGAGACTGCATTTTTGCTTTATTAAAATTTTGTTATTTTATTACATTTTGTGTGAAAACATGTTATGTTAATTTGGTGCTAAACAAACATAATATTATCAATTGTGAAAACAGTTATGCTGCTTAATATTAACTTAATGCAACTACAAAATTCTCCCACAATAAAAAAAAATAAAAAAGAACTTAATGCAACTGCAAAATTCTCCCACAATGAATCAAAATTAAAATACATAAAATATAATATAATAATTAACATAATAATAATAAATATCATACAAAATAAGTCAATAAACTATAGCATACTGTACACATTTAAAAATGAGCATATCCATTAGATAGATAGATAGATAGATAGATAGATAGATAGATAGATAGATAGATAGATAGATAGATAGATAGATAGATAGATAGATAGATAGATAGATAGACTCTGATACATTTGTGGTCTGTACATATATTATGGCTATAAAGAACAAGGTTCTTTGAAGAATAGAAAGTTCAAAAAAGTTTGTTCAAAATAGATTTATTTAAAATTGAAATCTTTTGTACAATTATAAAACTCTTTACTGTCACTTTTATGATAAATTGCATGCATCCTTGCTGTAAAAATGTATCAATTTCTTAAACTGAAGAGGTAGTATATTAGTATACTGTTCAGAACATTTCCAACCATTATTTTGTACCGTCATAAATTACAAACTTTAGGTGTATGTTTATAATAGATTTAGACATTTTGGCAGCATGGTTAAATAGATGGGGTTTTTTTTGTTGTTGTTGTTTTGTTTTGTTTTGTTTGTTGGATGCAGTTTTTACCATTTACCTTTTGCATATATCTACACACATTAAATCTGATAAATTTTATATTATTAATTCAAGTGTAAATAATAGTATGTCTAGCTCTAGGAGCCGTGAAGAGAAAGGCCATTATTATAGACTGGATGACTCACTGTATAATACACTCATTTTGTTTAAAATAGCCTGGTGGTCTGAATGGAGCTCTGGAGAGAGACTGGTCATATTGCTCTGATCATCCGTAAGAGTCAAGCCTCCTTTTTGGTCCTCAGCCTCTGTGTTCTCCCTCCTGTGTGCCCTTGGAGTGTGCATGTATTTGGATGCAAACCCAGAGGACAGCTGTCTGTGCTGTCATAGGCCCCGGCCGACACACACCCCCACCGCACCAAACCCACCCGCATGGCACAAACAGACAACACCACACCTCTCTTAAGTGCCTTTCTTAGAGAACCAGTTCCACACCAAGACTGTTATTATATCACCTTTGATAAGTACAAATCCAAATTTCCTTAGACTATTGACCTGCCCTGCATGGGTGCCAACCAATAAGATCGTAATTTGCAGCTGTGATATAGTGCAGATGATAATTAGCAGGTTGAATAAGGGAAAAATTAGTCGAAGGTGGACACAGACTGCCTGTGTTAGTGCATGAATGCATGTTCATAATTGTAAATTAAAATTAACAAATTTAAATTTCATGTTCCTAATTTTAAATTAAAATTTGATGGTTTAAATTTCAAATGACAATTTGTGCAATATTTTAACATGTGTTTAACCTATACTAGTTACCAGTAATTTTTATATAATTGTATCAACATTTATATAATTATATGTACTAGTTAATATTATAATAGCATTAAGTATTAATGTTGAATGATATTATAAGTATTTAATACTAGTATTTATTATTAAAATTATATTAGTTACATACGTTAACATAATTTGATTTTTTATAATGTATATTTCTTTATGAATATCATTTAGCAATAATTCAAGTTTAGCAGTCCAAAAAAATGATTGTTTTAGTAAAACAGAAACTAAACAGTTATATTCATCAATATTCATGATATTCTATACTAGAGGAGCAGGAAACATTTTAAGCAAATGATTATAGCACTACATTTGGTGCCACAGTATTTCACAGTATAGTCAAGATAGTTCTCATTTTAGCTTTTATATTCACTGTATATGTTTAGACGTTTGGATGAATGCATAAACGTGTATATGTAATGTATAGGAATGCTTCTATTGTCTTTGTCCATGTGAATTTGTTACAATTTTATCCAGTAACTCTCATCTAAGACATTTTTCCTTCTCCTGTAGGACAAGACCAGTGCTCTTAGCCTCAGCAATGTGGCTGGGGTTTTCTACATTCTGATCGGCGGTCTGGGTCTGGCCATGCTGGTGGCCCTGGTGGAGTTCTGCTACAAGTCCAGAACAGAGTCCCACAGAATGAAGGTGTCCGCGCGGGCCGCTCAGGCCTTTCACTGCACCGCCTTAGACAGCAGCTACAATGAGCTGCAGAGTTACGGCCTGTACGGTGCCGACACTGTTAAGATATAAAGCACTCTGGGGTAGGAACCTCGAGTACTGCAGAGAACTAGGCCACATCCTGCCCACATAGCAGCCTGACCTGCCCCCCATCTAACCGTCGCCAGATTCAAAGCTTCTGCTGCGCACTTTCAGTATCATCCGTTTCTCCTCACCTCTTCTTTTTCTGTCTCTTACACTTCTTTTTTAATAGTAGGGCTGTCAAAAATGTAAATTAATAAAACATTAATTATAAAATAATTAAAATAAATATTTTAATATGATTATAATCTAAATATATTTGCTAAAATGTAAAATGTCCCCAAATGTAATATTTTATTACATTTAATAGACAATATTTTATTAATGTTTTAATATTTATTGTAAGTAATTATTTTTTAATTAATATATTAAAAATCGTTTTTATTATTTTATAATTTATTTTTAATAGGTAGTGTATGCAAACATGCAGACTACATCTTGACAGCCCTATTCAATACTCCTAATTTAATCTCTCATTATTTCTTTCTCTCCCTTTATTTCCTTCTCCCTCAGTTTCCCGTTGTCCGCTAGCCGCTCTGTCCATAGACTAGAGCTTTGTTTATACACATCGTGTCTCTGTTCATTCATGAAACAGAGCAAGTGTTCCCCGGAGACACTACAGGTCTCTGTTTTCCACCATGAATCCAAAAATAGTATGTCTAGACTCATGATTATGCATCAGTCAGCTCGTGTGCTCCTTTATACAATAAGACCCATGTCACATCTTATCTAACGTACTTTTGCTAATGCATAGTTGATTAAAAGTATCTATCATAAACAAGCAATCTACAGGCCCATGGAAGCCTGTTTCCACAGTGGAACAAAAAGAATTAATTAAAAAAAGGTAATTGTGACTTTTTAACTGACAATTCTTTTTGCTCCCAATTCTGAATTTACATCTTACATCTATTTTTTATCCTATGGCAAAAACAAGCTTCCCTAACAGGCCAGACTGACAAATCAAAGAAACCCCATTGCAAAAAAGGTCCCCAATAAATGTAATCCATTGCACATATAGATACATCAGTGTGATTTTTGTAATAAGTATCTTTATGACAGGCAATTACCCAAAGTAGGATTTGTAACAAGTTTAGCTGGGTATTACACACTTGTGTAATATTATAATAGCAAAGATTAATATAGATTTGCTTTGTTAATTCAATTGACAGGAGTCACATTTCACAGCTGTCCATTTTTCATATCAGTCGAGTAGGATTCTGAGTCATTATAGGCGAACTAATTAGTCTGCATCAGGCGTATAACTTCATCCCCCAACGCGCTGAAGTGTAGGGCAATGAAATCATTCCTAGATTGGAAAAATGCGATTTAAAGGGACACATCATTAGCCTTGGTTTCAGGCCCACTAGCTGCGACAACAATAGCGGATTGCTCTTCACAACAGCAGCAATAAAATGATGACATTTCTCACTTCCACACCTCTGTAGCAAATTAAGCTCGTGTTACATGCCTATCAAGACTGTTTATTGTCTACCCACGTCAGAGATGCTTTACAGTGTCAGCTTTGGTTTTGAGGGCCTAAATATGGTGGTCCTGGGGGGCACAATGCAACAGCATTAGCCAAGCAATTAAAACTTGACAACACAACACCAAATATGGGTCATTCCCATAGCAAATCATTTTGAACACAAGTGCTTAGTACAGTTATGGGTAGTAAAGCAAGGAATTGCAACCCGAGCGCATTGGGAAAACATGCCTGTGGTGACATTTCTGCTTAATATTTTGCAGCTTCTTGCATGATTTGCGTCACTTTCAAAGTGAAATGCCCAGTGAGTGTCGCTAAATAAGCATTAAATTTTATTAGAAACAGATTTATCTGGTCTCTTATTACACTGATTGTTGTATGTATTGTGTCAGTTTGGAAGTGTCCAGCGCTAAAAGATTAATGTTCGATCACGTTTGAAAATGACATACTACATGCTACCCTAAACCGAACCGATTTTAACCAAATTAAATGTGAACAGTGCATTTGTTGAAGGAATGTAATTTTTAGCTTGCTTCTACACTAAAAAAATGGTATAGGATTTGCATTGAATCAATGTAACGTAATTGTTATTAAATTCTGGAAATATTTACAAAGAAACTGAAATTTTAAAGTAGAAAGGCCAAAACAGTATATTCCTGTAAAACATACTCCAATAATTTTTATTTACAAATTTAAAAAAACTCCTCATCCAAAGTGTAACACTTTACTAGGTGAGCTACTGAGCAAGTTTACTACAAGAAAGCCGTATATGGAGCTGGTTCTGTGATACAAATGTTAAAATGTATTCATTTTAAAATCATGCATTATGGTAAAAGTGTTTTGTGGTAATAACGTAGTATTGTGCAAGGAACCACACAAAAATACTTCTTTATTACATGATCATGTGTAAAAAGTAATACAGTTTGTCACTGTTTTATGGCCACTAGTGGACGTTTCAGCTGGAAACTGCAGTGAATTGTATGTATGGGTACGTTTTTGGAGTTTTGTACAAATGTAGGTAGGTAGGCACGTTTTCCCAATGAGCCTGTGTTGTGGAATTGGTAGGTTGTTAGAGATAATGTTGTTATTTAATAGCAATATGGCTAATATTGGATTGTTTCCCAAAATACATCATTATCAGAAAAGTTTCATTAGTGTTTCATCTGTTTGCTTTGCTAAAGGCATTGTGTTGTGCCCCCCCCCCGAGCCACCATGCTGATCAATTAAAGTCAGAAAACCAAAAGATGGAAATCTGTTGGCATAGGCCTGCAGATTAGTTCTCTTTACAAATGTTGTCTAACTAATTATCCAGTCATCACATGGCAAAACATTTTATGTGCATACCCCATTAGGCAGATGCTTAAATCATCTTTTACTGTCTCCTACTAAAATTGAGCATCTTTCAAACAGTCCTGCGCGTATTTCCATATTTCTGTCTAACGCTGTTGTGTCTCCATCCCAGCAATCCATCAATGATGCCATGCGCTGCTCCACGCTGACCAGGATGAGCGGGAACGGTAGCGGCGGGGAGAACGGGCGGATTGTCACACATGACTTCCCCAAAGCTGTGCAGACACTGCCGTGCATGAGCCACGCAGCCAGCATGGGCCTGGGAGCCTCTGGCATGTGACCATCTTGACGGAGCGTCACGCGTCACATGTAACGCACGGACCTCCCGTTCACCTGCCGTCTGCCCCTATGTCTGTCTGCCCGCCCGCAACAGACACACCGTACTGCCAAAATGCACTCGAAGACTCTTCTCAGTGAATAGCCACCAATAAAACTCTTTTCTAAAGAAAAACAAAACATCAAAAAAAAGTGCTGCAATAACAAGCCTGTGGGACTCTTTGGGAAAAATAGTGTTCGTTTATGTCATGAATACAGAAAACAAAAAAGAGAAGTCTTGTGTCCGATTCGACACTCGCGCTGTGCCAATATTATAAACCTGTTTACTTCTGTCTGAGTGTGCAATATTTTAGTTCATATCAGTGTTCAGCAATGTTGTCTTTAACTTGAATTTCTTTACAAAGATTAGCTCACAGAGATGTTTTTTTTTTTTTTGCACAAATATGTTCTATGAAATGAAAAAAGCAAGTTCATTTTCCTTATACTTACTAGAAAAGAGTTAGAGTAAGCTAACGAGCGAGATCTTACGCATTTACCGTATATGGATCCAGTGCCCCGTAAACAACATTGCTTATTTCTCTCGGCCACTCTGCGTATTGAACAAACATATCAGCTCATTTAATGACCTGTCCATAGTGTAAATACTCCGATGTAAATCTTAAACCGAGTGAGGGAGAAATTTCATTTGTTGTCGATCGGTAGAGCATAGCGGAACCGAACTTGTTGATTATCTTGCTCTGTGATTTCCCACCTCATGGACCTTGCATAGCTGCTACGCCTCGTTTCAGGCACCATACCTCATCAGAGACCTGGAAGCGAGCCGCCACATGTTTTGATTGCCACATCATTGGGAGCTCTCCTAGGACGGAGTTAAATTTGACCTCAGTTATGGGCAAATGTGCTTTAATGAGCTAGTGTGTCCCCAATGCAAACTATCGGTTCTCGTTAATGTGAAGCCACTGAGAATACATTAAGAAAAGTTCATTTAAATGGTGTTGCTGTAACAAAAAGGGTACTTTGGTAAAGAAGGAATATCCAGAGATTACCACCAAAAAAAAATGCACAACACTCAGTTTACACAAATCAAAATCCATTCAGCAGGAAACAGGACAAACTAATTTCTTGACGTGTTTTATAGGCACAGAACACTGCAGAACCACAGTCACCAAGAGCTGGGTCACTGCTTTTCAACCATGGGAAATTATTCATATTTTAGTCATCCTTTTGTAACAAATACTTGTGCCTTAGGTGTGATTTTTTTTTTAAATGTATTAAATTGAAGAACAATATTTATTGCTATGAATGCTATTTTATATGAATAATAATTGCTAAAAGTAGAGTGATTATTCATTCATTACTTTCTATTCATTACTTGATAAGTGGCCATCTCGGAAAGATTGGTGTTTAATGTATTTTCAGCTGTAGATCTCTAGAGCTCGACTCATTGTAGAGTGTTTTAATTACCTACAGGTGCATCCCACACATAATCACTGGCGTTTAACCAGTCGGTACATGTTGCCTCAAACCCATTCCTTTTTGGAATTATTAATTCTTTAATCTTTGTCAATTTGAGCTCCCCTGCAGAAACAACGGAAGGAGTTCACTGGGACGCCCCATGGCTCTAATTATGGAGATGTTAACAAAACGTTAACCAAATGTAGAACCAAGAAACAGGTGTTTATTGCCTGTTTTTTCCTATTTGGTCTGATGCCATACATTGCATTTCAAGTTTCATCAAGGCATGCATGGAAATCTAAACCATTTTACTACTGCATTATCAAGCAGATGATAAATCTGGCATGAATTAAAAATGCAATGTCACATCTGTAGCCAATATTATTCAAAACATCTCTGTGCTGAAACTTTAAATGTCACTTTCAGTTCCTTCAGTAAACATCCTCAACCTCACATGGAGATGCAGTGTGTAATAACTGAAAGTTGTTGTTTTCTTTCTTTAAGATTTGTGCTCCAGAGACTCATTTGTGACATTCTGTCAAGATGATTTGTTAGATGTAGTGTAATTCCACACAAGATAGGCAACTTTCTGTTGTGACTGAATTTTCTTTTTGCATATCAGGTTTATAATCAGTTCTGTTCTGTTTCCAAGTAGGACAGTTTAGTCTGAAAGCTGGCATACTGTGTAAAGTGTCAGATGTGGCATTTTCAGCATAGTCCTGTTATCCGCCGTGACACTGGAGAAAATGGATCGTTTGTTCATGGGAAGCTGTAGTCAAGCAATGAAATCTGGGTTTGTCTTATTTCCCCATAGATGGATGACACAAGTTAACCTCCTTAACTTCCATGATCTTCCAGAACATCATTACTTTCTTAAGTGAAGGTTTTGCTCTGTGCCACAGAAAAAAAAATGCATAGGGTATTTGTGTTCATGTCACTGGCAGCTGTTTTGATGTTGTTTGCATCACATCGCCAAAAAAATTGAGAAAAAATATGAAACTATGAAAACAGTTCAATAAAGTTAATATTCAAGTCACATTCGCACATTTAAGTCGGAAATATAACACATTGCATCACAACTAAATGTTTGTTTCAGAAAGCAAGTTGAGTGATTCATACCAATCACAACAGACTTGGTTTCCTCTCAATGATCCTTATATAAAGATTACAGATATATTATATGATATTTTCTCTATTACAGATCTGTTTTCTGCCACTGATCACATCAATACATCTCTTTCAAAGTCATAAATTAGCAACTTGTGTATCATTTATGATTCAGTGTTTGCCACATGTAAAAATTATTATGCTTGATGGTTCATGTGCTCAAAACTCATAATTACGATATTTCTGACTCCATTTGAAGGGCACAATAGTTTCAAACAAAGCTGCAGCAGAATTAGCTGCATTTCTAAGCAACAGAGTGGTGTTTTTGAATGAATCGTTTGAGTAAATGATTCAATGGCTCACACAGTCTTGTTGCGTTCCTAAATCAAGCAGTTTTTTTGAACAAATCGGATCAACTAATGATTCAACGACCACTCATAAAGACAGTCACTTGTCACCACCTAATGATGAAAAATGTAGTCAACTAAAATTTCCATTACCAATACACAGATCTGATTCAAGGACCAGAACTGACTGTTGTAAAAATATTCTTTATCTTAGCCCCTGCATACTGCAGTAACTCATATGACATCCTCGCATCGAAAAGACCAGAAAAGCATTCGGTATAAAAGAAAACCTAATTTTTAAGGAAGTCTAAAAGAGCAGTGTGCTTCCTGATAGCCTGAGCTGTTTGATTGCTCACACTGTGACTATGGCATTGTAATGTGTGTGATTGTGTGGGTCTGAACAGCATACATAATGAAGACACAGTGTGGGTTTGTGAGACAGCATGAGAGGATCCATGACACCTGCCACTGTGCCTCAATCCCACGCTCTTTCTTTGCTCTTCTCTTATACACTCCTTGTGAATTGTATTATTTCCCATCAATCTACCTTTCTTACTTTTGGCTGCACAATCGTGTTGTAGCCCACTCAGTCACGTCTGCTTTTATCTCAGCAGAGGGTCTCAGACCATCCGGCATCTCATCCAGATTCTCAATAAAATACAGACACAAACATTTGTGGAAATATTACCCACAGTGATGTGATGTGAAATATACAAGCTAAGGATATCTTAAGTGACATGTCGTCCTCTGCCTAAGCTTCTCGACTTTGAGATTGATATTAATCATGAATCGTAAGAGGGCAGATTATTTGAGCTGAGTCTGATCTGACACTACTAACCCATCATCGAGAGACAGAGTAGCTTGGGGCAACATGGTACACGGTAGTGGATGGATGAATGTAGTTTGAAGAAGCAAACACACATGAAACATGATGGAAAGTCATCTTCTTTTAGATCACACTCCATGCTCTTTTCCGTGCAATTACAAGGATTAAAAGCTTTCAAGATTTTTTTTTTTTTTTAAAGCAAAAGCACATAAAATTATGATAAGCCTAAGTCTTCTGAAATGAATAGCCTAATGTAACTTTGTGTGAGGAAATACACTGAAATTTAATTCACTAATAATGTTCCTCACAGTGAGCTGGTAACCACTGTGACTGGAATGCTGAGTGAGTTGAATTTGAAATCTGGATCAGTTTTTTTTTTTTTTTTTCATGAATCAATCAAAGAATGCTTATGTGAACAGGATAAAATTCATTAAAAATATGATTTTTAACTATTTACAAGTGTAATTTTTTCACAAAAGGACATAACTGCAAGAGTTAGGGCAGATGTTAAGATTTTCTGTGTATAACAATAAATTTAAATCTGTTTCTCATATATATCTATTGTATATGGAAGCCCATTTCTGCCACATAAGGGGGAAAAAAATCATGGTAAATCATTTAAAATCGTAATGAGCATCGGCTCTGTTTATTTGTGACTACGCTAATTTGCGCTGTGCTTGGTATATTGCGTTGGTCGATATGTAAATGAGATGTTGCATTTGTGTTCTTTAATTTGCGCGTTGTAAGTAAACCTACAGAAATTTCCACTCCCATCGGCGCTGTTTTGGAATTGCACTCTTGTGCTAATTTTCCCTGTTTAATAAATCTAAGTCTATTATGAGATAAAAATCTAAATTATGACAAATTAAGTCATAATGAGATCAAACGTTGATATTGTGATATCAAAAGTAATAATTCTAACATAAAAAGTAAACATTATGACATAGAAAGTTACCAAAACTATGCCAAAAAATATTTGGTGACTTAATATACATAATCTTGACTTTTCATGTTATTTATGACTTTATATGTCTTATATGGTTTACTTTTTTAAGCATTTTTTTTTTTTTTTTTTTTTACCAATTGATTTTTGGAAATCAACTTCCATATATCGTCATTATGTGAAAATTTTAAATTTGTCATTCACAGAAAATCTTAACATAATCATGATCTGAAGAAGGCTTGTAATATAGTTTTATTGTACCACTTTTTGGTGATTTTGCATCCATTCCAATGTAAAGCTTATGTCACCCCAAATTTGTGACATAAAAATAAATAATAATATCAATCATTTATCATGATTATGACTTTTTATAAGTTTGTCCTAATTTCAACTTTTTATCTGTGTCTCATAATTTCAGTTTTGTTAATTAGTTTGCATCCATTTTGGTAATTCTCGTGTCTATTGCAGAAAAAAGATTTTGAACCTACAAAAAGGTAAGTAGCTAAATAATCACAGAATTTTCCATTTTAATTTTCAACTTTTCTTTAAAATAAAATCAAAAATTATAAAAGGTCAAAAAAAGTCTTCATTTTCAGAAAATTCAGTTACACTTTATTTTAAGGTGTTCTTGTTACAGTGTAATTATACATTTAAGTACTGAGTAAAATGAATTAACTACAGGTTAGGGTTAGGATTGGGGTTTGGCTTAGAGTTACTTGCATGTAATTATGCATAATTAATTGTTATTATAATAAGTACAAGTAACGTGTAACAAGGACACCTTAAAATAAAGTGTTACAGAAAATTCTGTTGCAATCATTTGCAGAGGTTTTTTTTTTCTGTAAGAGTTGTAATTTGTTTCATTTGTTGTAAAGGGGCAGACGTGAGTGGGAGCGATGGAGTGATGGACCAAGAGCAAAATGAAAGCGAGGGAGACGGAAAAGAGCATTGCATTTGTACGTTGGCTCATCAGCGGCTCCCACTGTTCCACAGTCTGTGAGGAGAACAGAGGCCTGTTAATCACACAGGTTCATCAGCGCAGTGACAGAGATAGATCCCCTGCACCGCCACGGGTGATGCATACGAACCACACTAATGCGCTCATGATTTTACTTCTGTCCTACAAAGGCACCCTTCACCGTTTCATCCCAGTCACGTTAATGCTCAGCCTTTGATCTCATCCAAATCTCCTGTCTGAGAGGGAAATCACTAAACACTATGCTGTGAATCAAAAGTTAAAATGGAGATGCACTCCTCAATCTACCGTGGGCAAATCGGACAGGCTCGCTTGGCCAGTGTTCGTGTTGTGTGTAGATGTAGAAAGTCACTGGGATAAGATGGATGGTGAAGTTAAATGAGCAACGCAGAGAGCGGAGAGATGTATGGTGGCGCACATGGAGTGAGACGGGATGACGGATGAACGGATTACAGAGTCACACTGGAGCCTTGCTCGTCACCGTTGAAAGGGGAGCAGGAACAGCCAAGCAGGACAGTCCCAGCTGACCTCCAGTCTGTTACAAGCCCGACTAGGGACATGACAAGAAACAAAACAGCTGGAAATGCCTCCCACTTGAAGGAAGTTTTTGTTTATAATGATTGTCACGGCTAGAGTTTGTTTGAGGCACTTCTGCTAAGGTAACAATTTAAAGGGATAGTTTACCCAAAAATTAATCTGTAGTTTACTCACCCTCATGCTGTTTAAAACATAAAACTGCTGCATACAAATTGTGCTGTATTCCCAGTCCTCTAAAACCATATGATGGCTTATGTGAGGAACATACAAGTGTCTCACTTTGCATTTATTAGCAACTGTCACACATGAATCCTGTTAATGTGGACATCAAATGAAAATTCACTGTTTATCTTTTAAAAGCATATCATAGATCTTATTGTGACACATTTGATATTCACATACACAAAGGCTTTCCGTGTTTTTTTCCCATATGGTCATCATTCAAAACTATTGTGCATTCATAAGAATATAGTGCACAATTAGTACGGACTACTTTTATGGTGCTTTTTAGAGCTTTACAGTTGGTCACTATGAGATTTCATTTTATAGCAGGGGTCTTTAACACCAGTCTGGGAGGGTCAGTGTCCTGCAGATTTTAGTACCAAGCCCAATTTAATCACTGTCTGTAATTTTGCATGTAATTCCGGATAACTTGTTCTTGAGTTGAAGAGGCCTAGTATAACAAGAACTGTAACAATTCTTCAAATATGTCTGCTTAATGTTTAACAGAAACCAATAACATAATTCAGGTTTGGAACAGCATGAGTATTAGCAGGAAATTATGATATTTTAATTTTTGGGTGAACTGAGTTCGGAGCAGTGTACAAAAGTTGTACTGCATGTTTAGATCACCTGTGTAATGTTCTATTATTAGCATTATGAGAGCGATGAATGTAAATGCAGTGCAGGTCTCATATGAGATTTCCTGGTAGCATCTTTGTATTTTCAAAACGTGCATTACTTCTAACAAACAGAAAGCAGCACTTCTGATTTGAGTGTAATGTGAATGTATAATGGATGCAGCCTATTTTCATTTCAGTAAACAGCATCTCTAACCTTGAATAATGGATTCAGCGCCTGCAAGAATGATCGGTGAACCTTGATCTGAGTCCATTGAAGTTTAATATCATTCCGAATGTCAGGATGCTTTACGGCAGAGAAACATAATCCTTTCTTGCTGAAGGTTGGGCTTGTCACCAGGATGTGCTCCAAAACACCTCCAAATTATCCAAGATGAATTTCTGTGAACAATGGGCAAGTTACGGCTGAATAATCACCTAACATGATTTATTAAATTCAACAACTACTTTTCTAAACATCACAACAAACCCCCTAAAGAGATGGGCCAGGTTTAAGATTTTGTCATCAGGTTTAAATATAGACTGCCGTGCAATGACTGAATGACTCACGGCATGAGTCCTAAAACAGACTCCATTAGAAATCTCTCAGGGGGAAGCTTTTCCCAAAGGAGCAACAACCCAGTGTCATCTGAGGTTTTGAGTAGTACATCTAAGAAAGCAGAACAAGCTTTTCCACTTTTTGATCCCTGAAAAACACTTGGAGGCATGTCGAGCAAAGAGAAGCGAGCATGTGTTCAGCGAGGTCACTGCCATTGGTTGCTCTTGAGCTACACAGACCTACTGCTCATGGGATCAGTATCTCAGTCGACATATTCAGACCTATTTTCTGAACAGGCAGAAGTGCACCTGTCCTTTGAAGGTGTGATCGCCATCAGCAAACGGTAATGTGAAAAATAAATCAATTGGAAACAGACAGCCACTTGCATTATGTCACTGAAATTGAAAAGCAAAGAGTTCATGTCAGATTGTAGTGTTGTATTACTGTTGTTCAGCTGAGCATGATGACCATTTCAGTGTGAAATGTCTTTCTTTTGAATGTAAAAAGCAGTTTTCCTCTGAATGGGCGTATTTCTAAAACACCACAACAATGTATGGGAATGTAGCATATTGGCCAATAAACAGGACATATTTGTAAATGTAATGGTCATGTAATGCGGCAGTCTTTTATATTTCCAAGACTGCATTATACGAAAAGCACACTTAAATAGCTCATCACAAAGGTGAATTCAATGTGTGCTACATTAATCTTGTCACACAGTTGTGACATTTAAGTTTCTTTCCTTTGCATGCAGAGTTTTCTTTTCCAGCTTTAATCTACGGCCAGGTGGTTCTTTAACAAGAGAACAAATTCTTTATTCACAAGCGTCCACTGGACCATTGCACTGGAATGCAAATAGTTCGGCTGTGGAGAGGGGAAGTGTGCTGGGCTGCCATGTCCTATTGTGGATTTTTTAAAGACATGGCATTTTTGATGATTATTCTAATCCCACCAAGGACCTCTTAGTCTGAACTTTCCTTATCTCTCGCTCCCAGTCATTCTCTCATTAAAAGGCAATCACAGGCCACCGGCTCTAATAAACCTGTAAGTTCCCTTGTGAAATGGGGGAAAAATGGGCATTTCTGGAGCTTGCTTTCGGAGAGCTTGTTTCCTTTTTATGACATAAATGTTAAATCGTTTATCTAGTTGTTTATGTAAATAAATGTATATTAATCTATTATCTTAAGTATCATTATTAGCATTAGTATATGTATTGTTTTTTTTTTTTTTTTAAAGTATAAAAGAAAAAGACACTTATTGGTATTAAAACTCAATGAAGAGCAAGTATCTGTATTTGTATATGGCATGTCAAATAAATTCTAACTGAAACTCTTAGAAAACTCTGGATGAGCTCCACTGGCGTCAAAGCTTTTTGGGCGAACTAATCCTTAAAAAAACACTTTCACCAACAGAAAATGTCAATCTTGCCTAAAAGAGGGAACTGTTGTCAGTGCCGTAGCACATTGGTTAGTGCACTGCCAATCCAGTTCTCCTAAGAGTGCAAGTTTGAATCTGGTCTGCCATATCCTCCTCTTTTCAGTTTCTTGTAGAATGAAGGCATAAAAAGTCTAAGTTTGAGAAAGAGATAGAGAAAACTGTTTGCATCATGTTCAAAACAAAGTTATGTGTCTCCTATCATACTATGTTTTCTTGTTTCATCAAACCGACAAATTCTGTTAATGAAAGTGAATGCAAATATATAATCACTAGTCACATCTGTGATAATTGCAATTTTGTTAGCAGGTTCTGATTAGTAAAGTGGTGATTCCTGTTTAATGATTAATATCATTAGTGATTTTGCAACAGTTGTCTTAATTTAGAATGGATGCATTTTCCTCATTCCCAGCACATTCTCTCTTTCTTTGTTCTTTAAAATTTAAAGATCTAAAATCTTCAAAATGAGTTCCAATTAACCTCCATATGGTATTTATTTTTACCAAAGACATTGATCAATTTGATGAAATAGAAATCTGTTTGTTTGTTAAATAGCAATTACCAAGGCAGCCAGCCCATATGCTATGCTTTCTTCCAGTTTTTAGGCTGGGGCAATCAGGAAGGAGACAGAAAATGATAAATGGGATCAGGAAATGGGACAAGCTTCAAACTCGAGGCATCTGTATAAACATTACCACACGATGTTGGAGAACACACTCCACACCAGGCCACATCTCCAACTTGAATACTTTATCCCGCTAGACATTTTTTAGCAAGACACAAGCTGCAGTGAAATATTACTGATGAATCGTTACATATCAGAGGGAATGACATCGACCTGAGAAACATTTTCTCATGTTTTATATCAGCTGTTTAGAATCAGAACTGATGACGCCAGATTGGTGAATGAATCACTCTTTTGAGCTTATTGTTCAAACAAGTTTGTAGGTCTGAAACGGTTTGTGAGTTTGATTCATTCAAACAGTTCACTCACACACTGAATCACTTGCAGTGGTTTCTCACACACTGAAATAGTATTGGGATAATTTATACAACCGAAAACAAAAAGAGCGCTGACTGAGGTGGATATTTACCCCTTGTAGAAAACAAAACAAGCAAATGTCTTCTTTGGTTTGTCAATGACAAAGCAGGTCATTACTGCGTGTGCAGCTTGTGACTGACTCTTTACTGTAGGTAAAGAGAATTTATATCCATTTACATATAAATCAGTATTGAAAATGAATATCAAAATACCTTTTTGGATGGGGGATACTGATAAAAGGCTAGAAGCACCGTGTTTCATGCTTATTCCAAAAAAAACAAAGGAACTGACATCTTTCTCTATCAGTGCTACAGCAGCTCTGCATGACCAGAGTCTCAGCTACCGCACTGCAGCAACAGGTAAATGAGCCAATCAAATGATTTCCAAACAGACTCTGGTCTAAGAGGCAGAAATGGTATAAATAACCATCAATGTCAATCCCATCTGTTTTTACAACAGCCGCACCTGTCACAGCTAATGTTTTCGCACCTATTTGGTTTGATGAAACCCCTCTTAACCCGCTTTGGCTGGATTTTTGAGCACTCAGACATACTGTAGCTTGGAGCTGTTTTTCCACCACATGCACTCAAATAATATGTCATGGATATTGACTACCATCAAGGGACAGGGCTTTTGCAGTTTTATAGTTCCACTGAAGAGTAACATAAAGCTTGGGCTCTTCCCTAACTTTCAAGATCAGTGATTAATGCACTGAGTGGCACAAAGCCAAAAGTTGCTAAAAAGGGGGAAATTTATGCAAATAATATGCATTAAAATAGAGCACCAGCCAAACTCAGAGCAAGCGGCTGTCACTCTGTGTGATTCACAAATCTATAAGTCCCCTTTGTTACTAAATTACGTCCGCAATCTGTTAGTGCTGTGGGGCTAGAGGCCGCCTGCACAGATCTGTGACTCGAGAGACAGCCGTCCACAGTGGTGGATCAACATTTCAGCACATGAAATCAGCCAATGGGGTTTATTCTAAATCTTACACAGCATGGGCTGTAAAGTATCTGGAAGACACAGCATCTTGTGGCTTTGCAGTTGAGAAAAACAGGCTAAAAATGCACCCAAAAGCATGCATACTTATGTAAACACACTCTTACGCAACATACTCCTACGTTTGCTTTTAACCATGCATGTGAACATTGAATAAACATATGTTTAGCTCAGTTATCAAGCGACTCGGTTCGTTTGCGCTGGATGAGAGGCACATTTTCTCAGATGTCTTAGGATATGCATTATTTATGGATCGGTTCACACAGAGAAGCCTCATATGGTTGGCTGCCATGTCCCAGTAGTGCTCCCAGAATCCTCTTCTCATCATCTTAAGGAGGAGATAAACCTCCTTGGTGTAATGCAGAGGACCTGGGAGATGATACCGGCTTTCTCCTCACAGCACAAGATTATGTGCTCAATGACTGTGTCATGGCAGCAGTGAGACTATGATATAGTTGTACATGTCATATTTCGAGTCTGTGTAATTACACTGTGACAGTGTTTACAAATACTGTCAATTCTGTCTGTTTTCATGTGATATCCAAAATAATTTATTTGTCTATTCACATCTCTTATATTTTAGATTATGTCTCCTTTTTTAATGTTCGTTTTGTTTATTTACTTAATTTCAGCTAGCTTTTTCAATTTTGCTGCAAACGGGTTTGACTGATGAGAGTAATCTGATTAGAGAATGATCTCTGCATATCCCGCTGAAAGCCATTGGCTGCTGAAGGTCTGTCTCCATGACAATATTGGGAGCTCATTGGGGCGCTGATGAGAATAGACGTGCATGTTTTCATCAGTCGGAGCAAAAAGGCCACTCCGGCTCACAGCCAAATGAGCGTTCATCAGCCTCTGTACTGATCCACTGCCAGGTGGTTCCACCAGTCTGGGTCCTCTGTTGCAATTTGAAACTATTTGAGTGCATAATATGACTGTCCATACTGTAGAACAAAGATATGTTCAAAATATTGGACAATAGAAGCCGTGACCAAAAAAGCCAAAAAGTGCTCACAAACCGAAGCAGCATTTTTTTAAGAGGTAGACTAACCATACCAATAGTATGCTACTTCAACAGACAAGAAAAAGATCTGCAAAGAAATTATACATAATGTCATTATTTATACAACAGTTCTTTCTGGTCCTCGAACCTGACTGGCTGAGAGTTCTTTCCAAATTCCAACCATGAGATATTGCCCGATATCGCCACGGGAAGCATTTCACCATTTGTATCACACTGCTGCAGCATTTCTCACAGTGATTTTTTTTTTTTTTTTTTAGTTGTTTAGGCTTCAGACGTGCAGTTTGTTAATAAAGATAGCACATTTTTTGAAAAAAAATTGCTTTGGAGATGTGAGGGCATCAGCAGCAATTCAGCACTCATAAACACGCTGAGAACAGCCTAACCTCAGCGAGTTCTTCTGTAATTTGCCGCTGACTCTGATGTCTCTATAGTGGTTAAACATGAGATATAATTCGTTTTGGGTATAATCTAATAGGCAGTTTTTGGTTTCATTAATTTATTATTTGTTCCAGATCAAATAGTTTTGCCTGAGGGCAAAGTCTCATATCTATATTTTTATATAACTTTAATACTGTATGAGAATGCTGTCTTTGTACTTTTGACTGAATTGCTTAGCAACATTTGTTATGGCTGTTGAGCTTTAGTAAATGTTATTTATTCAACAGATAATATTTTGTTTAAATAATAGTATTATTTAATAATAGTATTTGATATTGAGAAGAGTCTGTGTGGTAGTGATGGTGATTTTAGTTACAATGTATTGCCATTAGATGGCAACAAGAGACTGTCTTTATGAATGAGTCAGTAGCAAAGACTTTTATATTGAAAAGGACTGAAACAAGGTTGTAAATGCTCCGGTTACTCACGTAACCTCAGGAGCGATGCATTGTCGTTTGAAAACTCTATTACTGAAGCCTGGTCAACCATTGAAACCATTGGTGCTCGAGCACGCCAGAAGGGGCGGAGCCGACCGCTATAAGTAGGCACAGAGTGCCATCTCATCAGAATTATACAACTGAAGCGACAGCCATCGATTTGCGTGCAGCTATAGCACAGCCAGTTACGCAATGCTTGTTCCCTTATCTCAGGGAACCAAGGTTACGTGAGTAACTGGAGCGTTCCCTATCGAAAGGTAACTCAGCTGGTTTTCTATGCTTTTTATGACAGTCACTATTTCTTCTGTTGCCTGCTGATTTCAGGTCTCTTTTCTGAAGCTCGGATCTCTGTGCATAAGCTGGAGAAAGCCAAGAGACTGCTGATCTTTGCAGTTTTTTAGAAAAAAAAATCAAAACAAAAACCACACTCATAACAGCAATTTCCACTAAAACACCTCAAAAAAAAAATATCTCCTCTTTTACCACCCCTTTATAAAGACAGGGAAGGAATATTCTTCTCTTGTATTCTTAGAACTTCCTCTTAAAGGCATTAGGTATTGTGCTACCTTGCAGGTAATGCAGTCTTCTCAGGTCCACCATTACTGTGTTACAGCTTTATTTATGAGTATCAGGTCATGCATTGTATAAAATTATGTGGGCGTTTTTCATCCATAGCTATTTGGCATGATCCCCCATTAAACCCAGTGCTGTGCAACTAAACCTGAACTGTGAACAAACCTGACATTTTTCAGGTTCCAACTGCATTTTTTTTTTAAATGGCACATTTCACTTGCTCTTAGTATATTACCTTTGGCTCCCATGAAGAGGCTGGTTGAGGACTCTCCAAAATACTTTTTTTTTACCCTGACCTTGTGATTTTATGCTCACTGGAATAAAACAGCAGAGGCCACACAGCACATTTAAATCACTCGTCTTCTTACTTATAATGTGCAGCGCAGGTCTTGAAAATGCTCTGCAAATGCACATTGCATGCAATTAATTAGTATTGTAATTTCCAATTTTACAGGGGGTGTATAGAGTCTTTTGTCCTTTCTCCCATTTTGTGCTTTATTCTCAATCTCTTTCTGCTTAATTGTGTCATTTAAATCAACAGTTTTTACAAAAGTTAGATTTTCTTGTCAAATGTCAGCAGTTACGTTGTCATGATAGCATTTGGTCGTTTGTGGGAAGATTTTTAGTCAGTTTTGAAGTATAAATGGCATATTAGAACGATTCACCACACTGTTTTTACCAATACAGTATTTTTGGCAAATTATATAACAATTTTGGGTGAAAATTTCATGCATAGTATATAGTGAACATTTTAGGGTTTTTTTTACTTTACAGCACTATATGTGACCCCGGACCACAAAATCAGTCATAAGTAGCACGGGTATATTTGTAGCAATAGACAACAATTCATTGTATGGGTCAAAATTATCGATTTTTCTTTTATGACAAAAATCATTAGGATATTAAGTAAAGATCATGTTATGTGAAGATATATAAACACATTTCTTCCATCTTTATTTGACCCTCTAACTCTAGCACTCTCTATTCTAATTCTATTCTTTAAAAAAAATTAAAAATTCTACTAACTACTTAAAAAAACTAACACTAGCTTTTCTATTCTTTTTGCATTCTATTTATTTGTTTTCTTTGTATTTTTGTTATACAGTTTACAAAAAGCAACAAAAAAAGGCCTCTAACACTAGGTTGCTCTATTCTTTTTCTATTCGACCTCTTTTCTTTTTATTTATTATATAATAAAAAAAAAAAAACCTTGCTACGTATACTGTGTTAGGCTAACTGAGACTTGTTATAGCACTTGTATATCATTGCTCTTTTGCTGATTTTGATTGCTTCCATTGTCCTCATTTGTAAGTCGCTTTGGATAAAAGCGTCTGCTAAATGACAATGTAAATCGAAATATATCAAAACTTAATTTTTGATTAGTAATATGCATTGCTTAGAATGTTTGGACAACCTTTTTGCTCCTTTTTTTTTTTTTGCACCCTCTGTTTCCAGATTTTCAAATAGTTGTATCTCGGACAAATATTCTCCTATCCTAACAAACAATACATCAATGGAAAGCTTATATCATCTTTCATATGATACATGAATCTCAATTTCAAAACATTGAAAATAGTTTATTTAAATTGTAAAAATATTTTACTAAAAACAAACAAACACTGTGTGTGCATAATTTTATAGTATATTGCCTATCAATGACATTATAACGTAAAAAAATAATAAATTAATGAAAATGAAAAAAATATAAAATTATAAAATATGAATTATCATTTATTATATTACTATTTTATCTGATAAAACTGTTTTGCTTTTATATTTTCTGCACTGGAGTAAATAAACTTTTCATAAATCAGAATAGGCCTATTACATCTCATGATCTGCTAAGGTCTAAATGTAAAAATGTTACGTAAAAATTTACCCTAAAATTTAGTCGTCATTAAACAAAAATATATAGCCAGTTAATGACCAATCAGGGTCAAGTATTCCAGACAGCCAATGTTATTACGTGAGCACCTGACGATTAGTGGTTTAACATTAAAACCGTGTTTCCTCAATAACTTTTTTGTTTTGTTTTGATCAAATGCATTAGCCCTTCACGGCGAGGTTTTATATTACTGTGTCTCCTCTCTTGCCACCTCAGCGAGGGGACAAAGCCAGCTGCCTCGCGCTAATCTCCGCCTCTGCGGAGGGAGACGCGCTGCCTGCGTTTGTCTTATTACCAAACGCGCCCTGAGACTTTAAGTACCGAGGCTCTGATATGTTTACCTTTACTCTTTTGCAGACGTCATTTGAAGCTTTATCTGTGTATTGACACAGGGGGATTAGGTTGGTGTGAAACAAGGCTTCTTTATCAGTCCCAGCTCTGCCACCCTTTAGACGCTCCATAATCCCTACAAAGAGAACCAAGAGAGGGAGACAAACAGATATTCGCTATCGTCTCTCATACGTTCGACATTTATCTCTCTGGGGTATTTGCATTTGACACTGCGGCTCGCAGACTGTTAACAAACAAAGGAGTTTGCGCGTGCACTTAAAAAGTTTATTTTCAATTAACTAGTTTTATTCTGCTTTACCTATCAGGCGACGGTTTCCATGGCAACACGGGGCATTTGTTTGACAGGCGGTGGCTGGCATAATCCCCGCTGCCCCGCTTCATCTCCTCAACACCATCCATCTCTGACTGGCAGTGTGAAAATTACATTGATTTCATCCCAAATTAACTGCCACCACTTTGACACATCAACTGACTACTCAAGACACCACGTGGATTTTCTCAGCACGCGAATGTCCTATGCATGTTGCCCGCAAACGCACACACATTTCAGCATGGAGCCAGCAGCAGGTTTTTTATGGAGGGATTATTTGGTCAGATTATAAACTAAAAGTCTAAAACTAAAAGTCCTAAACCAAACTAAAAATCTAAATTTGAAACTTAAAGTCCAAGTCAAAAATTAATTTGGTATTTAGGATTGGGCATTTGGTATTTAGGATAGGGCATTTTGTATTTAGGATTGGGCATTTTCTATTTAGGATTGGGCATTTGGTCATTTAGCCATTCAGGATTTAGGATTGGGCATTTGGGGATTTAGGATTGGGAAGTTTGGTATTTAGGATTGGGCATTTAATCATTTAGCCATTTAGGATTGAGGATTGGGCATTTGAGGATTGAGGATTGAGGAGTGTATGCAAATTAGGAGGCGTGGCCCAAAAAATCAAAGCTAGCTCCCAAATCTCTGGTGCGCAGAGGCACCTTATGGACAGCAGAGGGAGCTCCCAGTGCACACTGTAATGAAACCAAACGGAGCGAGTGAGCGGCTTGAGCGAGGACTGTGTGATAACTTCAACTTAATGACAGCTTTGTACATTTGTGGCCTCAAACTAATGGCGGCATTTCAATGCCATTAATAACCGAGCGTACAACTGATGCTTGCGCGCGCGGTAAATCACTTCCGCGAGGAAAATTGCACGCAATGAAATGGGAGCCCGCGAGCTCATTTCAAACTCTCGCGTGCGCGTGACATGTTCTCTGCGCGCAATACAAGCCCTCGCGCGCGCATGATCATTCCCCAGCTGCTCGCGCTCGATCTTCTCACCTGCTCGCTCTAACACTTTTATTTTTGTCAGTCGTGGGGCTGGGCTTGCTGTTTTAGTTGTCATCTCAAATGTCTTTGGTTATTCCCCTTTTCCTAAAGTCAGTATTCGACACCTGTTAGAAAATGATTAATAATTCACTTGGAATGACACACTGGCTTCATCACTGGACCAGATACATGTGAGTTATCATTTAATTTGTGCTTGTTTTATTATTTTTGTCTGTTATTTAATGTAATTTAATGCATTGTTCATAGAGTAGATCTTTTCCAGATACTTCATAAACAGGACGTCTTCCTGATATTAGTGACTTGCAGTCTTGTGATGATAAGAGATACACATATGAACCCTTGTTACAGACTGTAATAACACAACACACACACACACAAAGATAAGGAATGACAGTAAAGTGTTTAAAAAGGGTTTTTATCTTTAATCTTGTAAATAGATTTACATCAATAATATTTGAAGGTTTAGTCTGTGTTCCTATAAAAACACAGGTTTCATCATGTTTTGCATTTGATTTACAGTCTACTATTCTATACTACTATCAAGATCAGTCTTGTAAGACTTTCACTCCCATGTATTACTTATGTTTTATATCATATATATTATATATTTTTTTTTTTTTCTTTGTGCAGGTCTGTGTACTTCAATGCAGAAAATAACAACCGGGCCTCAACATCATACCTATTCTCTCTCAGAAGGAATCCAGAAATTTTGCATATGTCAAGGCAAGTACGTGAAGAAAAAAAAAACATTTGAATTTTTTTTCTTCTGGAAATGTATTTCATTTTTTTTTTTCTTTAAATCAGGTCATGAGACCAGGACTGGAGGATTCAAGATTGTGCAGGTTCATGTTTTTTCTTAAGAGGCCACCAAGGCACATAGTTGGATATCTGGGAAGTGTCCATGCTAATGAGGTGACAAATAATGTATTAAACTAAACATCAAAGAGCCGTATCGAAATATATCAAACTTAATTTTTCACAGGCATAATAAGAAGCTGCTATTCACCTTTAGATTTGGCTCTTCAATATCCTAATTTTACCCATTAATACATTTAAAATCCAGCTAAGCATAAAATCTGTAAGCATATAAATGCAAATGCATTGCTTAGAATGTGCTTGGACAACCTTTTTGCTCCTTTTTTTTTTTTTGCGTGCCACTGCTCTCTGTTTCCCAGGCTTCTTGGCCCAAGTCTGATTTTGTAAATAAACAGGTTTCAACCACTGATATCTCGGACAAATATTCGCCTTCAAATGCATTCATTCCTTTCCTGTATAGGTTTAAAATCAGATATTAATAAGATATTTCATATAAGAAATTGAAAAGCTACCTACAGATATCAGCTTTCATATGATATATGAATTTCAATTTCAAAACATTGAAAATATGTTTATCTTAAATTGTTAAAATATTTTACTAAAAACAAAACAAACAACTGTTGGTGGGGTGTGCATAATTTGTATAGTAAGATTGCCTATCAATGACCTTATACCGTAACAAAAACCTATGTAAATAATGAGTACGTGACAATAGGTATAGACCCCATATTATTGATCTATTATATTACTATTTTTTTGCTTTTATATTTTATATCTTTTTTCTGCCATGAAGGAAATCAACTTTTCATAAATCATAATAGGCCCTCTTACATCTCATGATGTGCTACAGGTCTAAATGTAAAAATGTTACGTAAAAATTTACCCTACAATTTAGTCGTCATTAAACAAAAATATATAGCTCAGTTAATGACCAATCAGGGTCAAGTATTCCAGACAGCCAATGTTATTACGTGAGCACCTGACGATTAGTGGTGTAAACATTAAAACCGTGTTTCCCGCAATAACTTTTTTTGTTTTGTTTTTATCAAATGCATTAGCCCTTCAACGCGAGGTTTTATATTACTGTGTCTCCTCTCTGTGCCACCTCAGCGAGGGGACAAAGCCAGCTGCCTCGCGCTAATCTCCGCCTCTGCGGAGGGAGACGCGCTGCCTGCGTTTGTCTTATTACCAAACGCGCCCTGAGACTTTAAGTACCGAGGCTCTGATATGTTACCTTTACTCTTTTGCAGACGTCTTTGAAGCTTTATCTTGGTGATTGACACAGGGGATTAGGCTGGTGTGGAACAAGCTTCTTTATCAGTCCCAGCTCGTGCCACCCTTTAGAACGCTCCATAATCCCTACAAAGAGAACCAAGAGAGGGAGACAAACAGATATTCGCTATCGTCTCTCATACGTTCGACATTTATCTCTCTGGGGTATTTGCATTTGACACTGCGGCTCGCAGACTGTTAACAAACAAAGGAGTTTGCGCGTGCACTTAAAAAGTTTATTTTCAATTAACTAGCTACTTAAAAGTTTTATTCTGCTTTACCTATCAGGCGACGGTTTCCATGGCAACACGGGGCATTTGTTTGACAGGCGGTGGCTGGCATAATCCCCGCTGCCCCGCTTCATCTCCTCAACACCATCCATCTCTGACTGGGCAGTGTGAAAATTACATTGATTTCATCCCAAATTAACTGCCACCTAACTTTGACACACTTTGCACGGCTGTCAACCCTACTCTAAAAGCCATAGGCAGGGGAGTAGGTTCTTTGTAATGACTTATTAAGTAGGCTACAAAAAAATGGCTGTCAACCCTACTCTAAAAGCCATAGGCAGGGGAGTTGCATCTGGGTGATGGATCAATTTAGTTTACTGTAACGTTACGTCTCTCCTGCCTCTTTGTAATGGGCTTTGATGTTTACATTGCGCTACATCACAAGGGCGTTTTTAGATACAGAGCTCCCCATCAAAATAGTCTCTGTGACTGTGCGGGGATGTCTCGAAGCTTTTTACACTTAAAGTTGCTTCGACGTTTCTAAGTATTTATATACTGCTGGTGTGATCACATTGGCAAAATTTCGCGGCAAATTTGCGTAATCTGCCGGGAAATTTCGAACACATGAGAACTTCCTGATCGCGCGACTTCCTGTAAAAATGAGGGTGCAGGCAATGTAAAATTCTACTTTATTAAACCAAAAACATTCCACAATAATATAATCTAATTAGAACTAATTCTTCGAAAAATATGCCACGGTGAGTTAATCTATTTTGAATTTTTCTGACCTTTCGTCGAGCAACGGTAAAATGTGATCGCACTTTTCGACTTGCAGCAGTGATTTAATGTCAAAACTAATTCCGAAATTATGAAAATGCATAAACTAAAATCGTCTGAGCACAAAATTCAAGCATACAGATTAACAGATTAAATTTATAGATGTAATTTGTGTTAATGGCATCTCCAACACCACTACATTCATGGGGTCAATGTCACTTGTTGACTTTTACATTAAACGCATTTTTTCTACATTATTTTAATGCCATAACTTTTGTTTAAATATTTCCATAGGCTACCCAGATTAGGTCATCGCAGCCTGATGCTTTTATTTATTCATTTTAATTTAATTTTTATTTTAATGTCATGATTGTTAGTTCTTTCACCCAAAAGAGCCTACCCAAAAATGAACAATTCTGGTATTATTTGCTCATACTCATGTTATTCGAAACCTACTTCCTTCTGTGGAACAGCCTAGGCTAATAGATATTTTGAAGAATGTTTTACAACAAGGTTTCATTTGTTAACATTAGTTAACATGAACTAACAATGAAAAATATGTCTAAAGCATTTCTAATCCATGTTAATTTCAACATTTACTAATACATTTTTTTAAGTCAAAAAGTGTATCTCTTAGCATAATTTAATGAACCTATTCATTGAGCTTTGGCTATTGGCCATTGTTTATTAGTTGCGTTAACTAATGCATTAACTAACATCAATGAATGAAACTTTATTGTAACTAAAGTGTTCTCTACATTCATATTTTATATATCCTAACAGAATTGCAATTTCTGAGTAAACTAACACAATAACTCTAATTTTTCAAAAAATAAAATTCTACATACAAAATACATACAAAACATTTTTGACACTAGTGTTTTACTTTTTCAAAAAATGAAAGATGCTGATAAGCGCTATACATCAGATATGCCTATCATTTTGTGATTGTATGACGCCATCTACTGGTTGCTTGGTAATACAAACTAGCGATAAAACGTTTGGATTTTATTTTTTATTTTTTGCTGTTGCTTGATTGATTTTTGCCATTTCCAATGACAGAAAAGCAATGATATTTTGAATTATTTATTTTAATATTACATTTATTGTATAATGTGTATCTCATAACTCATTAAGAGTTAAAGACAAATCTCTCAAAAGAAAAATCACTGATACAGGTCCCTAGATTACACCAGGGAAAACAGATTTTACAATAGTCTGCCGAAGACTGCCTTAATTCCAAACACATCAATATATGACATTAAAAAGTAATAGTGACAAAAAAAGAAAGAAGAAATACTTTGCATCAGAGTCCACTGATCATTTGAATTAAATGAAAAAGCATAATTTGCCATTGAATGGAAATGATTGCTTTTCAAACAATTTTACAAAACAGAGGATATAATCTTAATTAGTGATTCTGATTTGGCTCATCTATATTTGTGGATTAAATTTAATCAAAGTCTTTTTACTTACACAAGACATTTGATTTGAGAGCTATGGCATCCTTCTTTTTTATGAGACTATTAGTGAAGAATAAAGTCACTCTAAATTGCACTTTTACTATCCCAAAGCAATACCACAGGATCTGCCACCTTCACATACACTTAAACCAGAAGGGTGAGAATTTGACATTGTCAGGCTCACCACCACAATGCTGAGAAACTACAGACAAGTGGAGCAACAGCATTTGTAAGTGATTTTTCAAGCCCGTATCCTGAGGATGGAAGGTATTAAAAGTCAAGAGTGCACTTTAGATATGAAACAACACATCAGATGCATCAATCAGTAAAGTCTTACTTAAATTACTAAAGCAAATTCAAATAAAAAAGAAAACTCTGATTTGAATCCCTTTCATAAATATTTGTCTCTCTGAATCACTCCATTGAGGTCATGCGATCATGAATAATGTGTGGCTCAGCATGATGTTGACCATCGAGGTGTGATCATTTAAAGCTGTGATGAAGTGTGAAGTGGAACATAACTGAGGCCTCTTTAAATCTCAGTTTTTGCATGAATCTTTTTGTGTCTAATCTGTCCTGCAAAAGTTCCCAAATTTACGCTTCATCAAATAAGACAAATTTAAAATCAGTACATTTAGGCATACTGCATTCAAAACAAGGTTGAAAGCAAAGCACCCATCTGTTAGTAACTGGTTTTCAATATGGCCAAATGACAGTAATCTTCAGAGCAGTGCACAACATATCAAATATGAAAAACCTAAAAATAAATTAACAGTGCAGGTGGGTGCATATTAACCCTTGGACTTTCAGCCATTAGGAGCTAGACGTGTATGAGATTTAAAAAATAAAATAAAATTGCACAATCACCAGAATATGAACAAAGTCATTTTCAAGCACATGTAAGTGTTAAATCACATGTAACATTGCAGTTTTAACATTCCTTGGAATGTGGCACTGAACAAAAGAAAGGAAAAATAAGGAACATAAATCTGCAGTCCTTAATCAAATATCTAAAACCAGATTAAGGCCCATCACAAGGCACAAGCACACAGAAATAATCCAATATGACTGACACAAAGAGGTTTGGAGAGTTACAATGATCAACCAGATATCTTAAACCTTCACAACACCTCCCACAGCTGCTGTCTGATTAAGAGTACTTTACACTACCATTCATACGTTTGGAGTACGTAAGATTTTTTTTTTTTTTTTATGTTTCTGAAATGCTGCATTTATTTAATGAAAAATACAGTAAAACATTATTAAAATATAAAATAACTCTCTAATTTAATTTAATCCTATAAATGCAAAGCTCAATTATCATTACTCCAGTCTTCAGTGTAAAATGGCACTTCAAAAATTATTCGAATATGCTGATTTGCTGAAAAGAAAAAAAAAAATCTGTATTTTTGATGAATAGAAAGTTAAAAAGAACAGTGTTTAAAAGAGAAATCCTTTGAAATATTTATTTTCACTTTAATGCATCTTTGCTAAATAAAAGTTCAAAAATTTATTTTGAATGGGAATCCCTTTCTCGCTCCTCCCTACTGTCATGCCAGCAAGCTTGCAACACATTTAATACTAGGAATGAAACTACCACAGCTAGCAGCTTTCATATATCGAAAAAGAATGCAATATTAATGTAACTCCTCATCTGTTACTGAGGATATTATTATTTCTGATTCTACTAAAACTTACGCCCGGAATTGTGAGATTTTGAGGCTGTAGTCATAAGTGTTTCATTCATGAATAATCAATGAGCTCCTATTCAGTCATCAGTCTCTTGGGCCAACTCTCGGCCACAAATGCAAGTTACACATTTAAAAACAAATCCTGGACAGGGCCCAGTAAAACTGGAAACATCTCAAATGTATGTCAACAAAACTAGCTGCAACATTTGGCATCCGCTCTGATGATGTTTAATGAAGCGAACAGCGTGAACCAATAAACAGCTGTTCTGTGTAAAACGAGTCCTTGATTCTTTGGTGCTCGACTGAAGTAGGAATTAATTCAATGACTTATTCAATAGTTGTACAGCCATTGGAACAGGTCATCTCGTTTTTAAACAAACCCATATCAGAGTTATTCAACCATAAGAGATCTTGTGTACGGTTTATGATCAGAAATATATTACATTTTGTAGCGAGAGCAAACAAATCACTCTGTTTAAATCAGAAGAAAATTTATGTCTTTCGTGGTGCATGCATGTGATGTGATCAGATATATGGGCAAATAATGTGTCTCCGTCCTAGCTCTGAGAGAAGTATTCTAGTACGATACGTAGATGACCCAGTCTGTCCTTCAGGGAGGTCAGAGACAGAACGGTGGTCTGATAGGCTGGATCTAACTGCAGCACTGACAGCAGCCACCAGCACCAGGCCGGCCCATTAGCAGATGCCTGCAATGCACAAAAACACATTCATTCTCGTTAGGGAGTTACTATTAAAATGCACGATCTGTAGTTTTGCTAATAAAGCAATATTCTGTGGGCTCTGACCTGTATATCGTCCTCTTTCTCGGGCATGATGCCATACTGCTGGCTGATCTGCTCCTGAATGCGGCTGTTCAGACGCTGGTACCACTCTCTCGCTTGCTGATACACACTCTCATGGAGACGCTGCAGTAATTCAAGCTCAGCACCTTCGACCTAAACACAAATGCATGCAAATTTCAGGTGGACAAACCAGCAGAAGTTTTAAATCAGCTTCAGGATAAAATAACGCTTGTGTAATCATTATGTAGATGGGTTTGAAAAGAGCTTGAATTTGTTGACTAACAGGCAGTTAATCACAAGATCCTCTTCCTAATGTTTGCTGAATACTCTTGCAATTAACTCTAATTAACATTAAGTATTTACGTGATATTAAATTTGCAGTACTAACAAAAGGTTTTGTATTCATTGTCATTATAAGCAATCCATCACAGGCTCAGGCTTGTGATAGCAGTAACTCTCAACCCCCCCCCCCCCCCCCCCTCTCTCTCTCTCTCTCTCTCTCTCTCTCTCTCTCTCTCTCTCGTGAATCTTTAATAGATGCTTTTCATTAAATGCTTGATCATGACACCTTATTTAGGTGGTTAAGACACATAACCATAGGGAAAATGACTAGAAGATTAAAGCATTTTAACATAACAGAAAACCAGACTGCACAAGAATGTCACACTGTTGCCTAAAACCATTTCATTAATGTTTTAAAACGTTTAATTGCAGGAGTAAAAATGAAATCTTAATATGATCCACCTTTATGCAAACAGTATTTAAAACTTCTTTACTAAAATGTTATGTTTTAAATGTAAAATACTGAAATGTTTACTATAGTTAATAATATGCAATACACTATATTATGATATAATTAGTTGTGACAGATAGTTAATATGACAGGGAAAGCTTGCTATTACCACAGTTTACTGTGGGAGAATACTATACTGAGTTTTTAGAGGAAGTACATAGACACTAGGGTAAATTATAGAATGGAAGTCTGCCATCAGGAAACATCTCAGATAAACATATGTCAGATATCTATTATGACAGGAACTGTAACCTTCAATGCGAGAAGCGCAATTTCCATTACATCAAGGGCTGTTTTACAAAAACAACTTATCTTAAGGTTAATCTTAAACTAAGATCTGACTAAACTAACTGAAATCATCATGATTACTAAACAGATGAAATAGTGTTCTTGAATTTCAGATGTTTCTGTAATAAAGCCCCATGAGCACAATTTCATTTACATTACAGGCAGATAATTGTTGTATAATCTGGTCATACGGTATAAATTTTGAATATCTGCCATACAGTCTGACTTCATGCGTATTAATACCACTGTATTGCAATAAAGACTTTTTCCAATGTCACTTTTCTTATCGGAGTTAGGGCAGTCTGTAACCTCTGACCTTATGATCTTCCAGGTACTCAATATCAGCTGTGTGGTAGCCATCTCTCTGTCCTCTCCTGAGCACTCGGAAGCGGCTTCCTCCCACTGTTTCCACATAGGAGCGACCATCAGGAAGCAAATCCAGATCCAAAATATCCAACATGCAGCCGTAATCCGCAAAACTGTGACAGGGAATTCTGGGATCAAAACACTTGAAAGGCATTCCATATTTATTTCATATACACCTATATAACACTGCTAACCCCAAACCGTTGAAAGCAAAAGTGTACATATATTTATATAATTGACAACAACTTGATGTTTCTTAAAATCTGTAATAGTGCAGAAGTTATGATAGATGCTAACTGCATGATCTTTTATTTGCATACCCTTTGCCATGCTCGTAGCTGCACATGCCAAACTTTTTGGTGCCCGTCTCCATACATCGCCGCATCATGAGACGGTAACGAGGCTCAAAGATGTGCAGCGGACATGGGATGCCAGGGTACGCCACCGTGCACACAAAGATTGGGATGTCCTTAGTCAAACTAGAGATAAGAGAGGGCAATTAATAAATAATTCTGCTTTTGCATAACTTTTCCCAGTATCCAACAGCTTCTGGACTGCTAGTCATTTTAACCACCTCATTTTTTGCCATTTCATTGTGAAAAGCATCATTTTGCAGATACTGGAGTTGAGCAGCTTAGGAATGTGAGCTTATAGTAACGTATAGACAGGACTACTGTTTTTTGTTATCTCACTCACTTTGAGAGCTCTGCCATCTCCGCCTCGTGCACCTGTTTCCTTTCTGCCAACTGCTGGGGAAAGAGGCGGGACATGATCTCCTGCAGCAGCACGGTGGTGTTGTACTTCCTGTTCTTAAAATACTGGAATAGGATGTAATGCGGTGAGACTGAAGCTTCTCTGCATCATGATTTGCTCAGTTTTTTTGTGGTGATTGACTTGCATTAGAAGGATCAGACTACTAGGTCTTTATTTACTTTGAGGCATGTTTCTACATGCTTCTAAATGTTAGAAACATGTAATCATTGTAAGAGTCTGTGTATTAGTAGTACCTCCTGCAGTGGTTGTTTACAAAGTGGACAGCGTAGATTATGGTCCAGACTTCTCTCAATGCAGTTTTTGCAGAAGGTGTGTCCACAGGGTGTTGTCACTGGCTCATAGAATAACCTTTAATCATAGAGTAACCATCATGATAGGAGCAACGATAAGAAGTGGGCAATTAACAAATAATTCTGTTTATGCACAACTTGTGTAAAAGTGGAAAGAGAGTGTTAGACATTTTTTAAACCATTAACAAAGAAGAGGATCATTTTGCAGATATACTCTACAATGGTAGAAAATTCAGCTGATAATAACCGTACTTGTGCAATGGCAATTAACAAATAATTCTGTTTATACACAAATCTAAAAAAAAGTGTACACTAACATAAAAAAAAGAAACTGCTGCAAGAAGAAAATAAAACCAAAGCAGAAAAATGAAAGTGTCTGGTAGCAGGAAATAATGCCAGTGAAGCAGGACGCACTATAAATCTCCACTGACCTGATGCAGAGAGGGCACTCAAAATCAGCCACCGTCAGAACGCTGAGGCAGGACTCTCTGCCCACACTGCATATGCCTACAGAATCAAACAAAAATCAAGCTTGAATAGATGTCATTTTGATTTGTTGTCCAATCATGCTAATGAGGACATAAAATGAAGAGAGAATTGTTTGCGCCTTGATTATGAAGTCAGATGTAGTAATATTTATATTCATTATAATTATTCATCCATCCATTCTCCAACCCGCTTATCCATTGTAAGGTCGCGAAGATGCTGGAAACTATTAATAATAATTTTAATGATAATGTAAATGTATAAGCCATTATATTTACCCTTTACTAATAAATGAATAACTTACAAAACCCAAAGTAATCAAAAAAATCAAAATGAATATCTTGTTTAAAATGACTTGTTTAAAATAAATGACTTGTTTAAAATAATATATGTAGTACTAACTACATATATTATTAGCTTATTTTATACTTTAAAAATAAAGTGCTTAAGGCTGTGTTATATTGTTCATATAGCTTAGCTAATATGATATACTGTGAATGCAATAAAGGTAATAAGGGTCAATATCACCATAGAGTGCCTTTCAACCCTCACAATACTCAAAACATTTTGGCTTTAATTTCCCATTCGCTTTATGTCCTGTCATAAATAGTAGACTCTCAAGTACTATTGAAACATATTAGCTGAGCTCCCACACATTTTTTTATTTTATTTATTAGATTTGAATTATGGTCCATTATTCAAAGCATAAACCATAAGATATGTCCACCCTGTTATGGACATATATATATTATTGTGAAATACATTTTAATTGTAAAATTAAGATACATGATATTTTCTGAAAGGTATGATGCACCTTTCCTAAACAGGGTTATTTGTTTGCTTTCAAATTATGCATACATAAAAGTTTTTATGTAAACCACATATTTTTTATGAAATTTATACAATTTGCACATGGATTTTTGGAGAAAACTGTGATATTTGGATGCAGTTTATGTTTGCATATCATTGCCCCCACACCTAGAAATCAAATACACATAAATGATTAAATAGATATGATTGAATTATTATTTAAAATATTATTGTAAAATATCAAGATGACAGGGTGGACACATAGTGCAGAACACACTAACCATGACAAAATATGACAATAAAACATTTATTCAACTTCAAAAAAAATAATAATAATAATAATTAATTAATTAATTATCATCCTCAATCACATTGATATACCCCCATTCATTTTAGTTTTTAGCAATATTAGCTGCAAATGAATGCTATGTCCACCCAATCGAGTCGAAGTGGCAGACAGGTTGGACGTTTTGAGCTTCAGTTAGCATATTATCTTACAACAAACTATGACTAGATAAATATTTAGTCTGGTTGTTGAAGAGAATTTGGTATATTTAGTATATATTGGTATATATAACTTACATATTTTTTAAATACTGTATTCAGATCACTTCTGGCATATTTTATGACATGTTAAGCTTTGGCAAAGCAAGCAAGCAAACTCATACGAAGGAAATTTGTCAATTAAAAAGTCATGAACCTACTCGGCTCAGCCCTTAAAAGGACATGGACAAACTCTTCTTTTTATTTTAAATATGTCCTGATGTCACTAAAGGGGATGGCCTTTTCTTAAAGGTGTGGATTCCCCAATAAGACAGAGTGGACAACCATTCAAGGGACATGGACAAACTCTTCTTTTTATTAAATAAAACTAAAAATGTTATTACCAAATGATCAATACACTCAAATTGAGTAATCTCTTATTTAACAAAATATTAATACATACATTTTATGATTTGACAATATTGTACTATCGTGCAAATTTAATGAGCGGTGCATGGGACATAGCAAAACACGCATCCTCTTACACAAAACTAAAAAGAATCTAGAAAATGTATCTAAAAGCCTAGTCATGCTTTTGTTATGAATATAAAAACTTAGCCTAATATAACACACCCTTTCATAGTCATTTTTATGTTAAGCTATCTTTGCAAATTAGTTATTTATGTACAGGACACCATAAGGCACCCTACAGTGATATGGACCCACATAATGTGTTTAATATGTTGCTTGACGCTACAAAAAAAGGAAATATTAAAATTTTATCAACGTAACAAATACTTTTTTTTTTTAATTGTGAAATTATTACTGAATTATATTTAATACTAAAACAATGTTTTAAAAAATTCCTTAATGTTGTATGTTCAAATGTAAATGCTTTACATTTGTTTTGTAGTAATGATTAAGATAAATTCACCTCTGTTTTGTTTCTCTTCTCTCTTCATCATCAGTTCATCATCATCCTCAGCCGTGGGGAGGAAGGACACAGCCTGACACAGGCTCAGACAGCACTCGCCGCTGGTGCCGTGCTTCACTTTAGTTGCATTCTAGGACGGAACAGGAAAGACCTGAGAGTGAGCAAAAACTTTACATAATTGATGAAAAGCATACCAGTTGATTGCCATATTAGTATCAAGGGCTATTTTAATAAGTTAATATTTGGAAAAGCATTAAAATAACAATAATACCATATCTTTCCATTTGCTATTAGTTTCTCACTTTACCAATGTTACATTTCAAAAGTGTTATTACACAACATCATTAGTGCTGTGCATAAACACCTCACCTGCGCGGGATCACTTTGACCTTCAGCGTTGTTGTGGGCATAGCGCTGACCATCTGGACATGAGGGGCTAACAGAGCTGGTGATAGGACAGGGCTCTTGCAAGTACTCTGACACAACATGCAGGATCCGTGGAACTTCTTCTGGTACAGCCATGCCCTCTGCTTCCAGGATCTGTATACAAATCAGTGTGTGTATCAATGAAACATTCATTTATGTTTTTAAGCAGAACATGCTCTCTTGACACTGAATCACTCAAAATGATTCTATAAGGTATGATTCTATCTCCAGAAAAGTGTTAAGCAGTATTTGATCTGTTCATCAAACACGATTTCTGAAAAAGTCACCTTCTTAATCTGATTTTTTGCAGGGGCAAAATCAGGATGCTGCTTCAGGCAATGATAAAACTGGATGAGGGCTTCGGTCTGTCTGCCCATTTCAAGAAGTACATTCCCTTTACGAAAGAAACCCTACAAAACAGAATTCAAACACAAATTGTTATCACAGGTAACACTATTTAATTTATTAAATATTTAATGAACACAATAGCAAAATTCTCAGGTATAAATATAAATCTACTGTTTTACATAAACTTTTCAGCAGTTCTTTATTGTGCCAATATGTACCATTCAAAAATCTGGGGTCAGTAAGAAGTAAAATATAAGTCTCTTATTCTTATCAATGCTGAGTTTATTGGATCTCAAATGCAGTTTAAAAAAAAAACTTAATATTATTACAACTGAAAATACCTGTTTTCTATTTGAATATATTTTAAAATGTAATTTATTCCTTTGATGGTAAAGCCAAATTTTCAGCATCTTTACTCCAGTCTTCAGTGTCACATGATTCTTCAGAAATCAATCTAATACACTGATTTGGCGGTCAAGAAACATTTAATATTATTATAAACAATGAAAATAGTTGTTCTGCTTAATATTTTTGTGGTACTTTTTTTCAGAATTCTTTGATAAATAGAAGGTTCATAACAACAGCGTTTATTTGCATTTAACTAAATATTCTGAAACATAATAAATATAAACTGAATGGTGGTGTATGCCAGTATACTGCTGTGAGAATAATGTCAAATCCCACAATGTGCTCTGGCCATACCAACAGATATTGCATAGCTGCGAAACTGTCAGTCATTCTCATGATAACGCAGACATTTTAGAGATTTTAGAGTGAGTATACAGAATAAATGACAGGATATAAAAGCAATAACCCTGGGTGCAAATGTGAAATTGATATTGATTTTGTCAACACTGTTCCTAAATAAAAGGCTTGTCCCTATATGCAAATAATCAGCACAGTCAGCAAAGACGGCCCTCACCTCAGTCCAGTTGGGTCGCACAAAGCACAGGTCATCCAGGTCACGGAGGGCATCAGAAAAGCGACGGAGGCCCATGCAGGCCTCAGCTCGCCACACTTTCAGACTCACATCTTCAGGGGCTATAAATACAAGAAAAGATGGACAGTGTGGCCCTCAGTCTAATTTCAGACATAGACTTTTATCTGTTTTGAGTGTTTTAAATGTGCAAAAAGGCCAACCTACATGCACATTAGCACTCTGCATAAGCATTCCTCCCACCACCATCAAAACACTGTGTATTAGTGCATAGTTAACTTAAATAGCATGCAACAGTTGGGTTTCCCAATGTAAAAAAAAATCCATTCATTTTCTCCATATGAGAATTGATTGCTAATGATAACTTTATGATAAAAACCTGATGTGAGCTCCGAGGTTGCTAATCAATGGTATATTCTTTTATTGAAGCCATCTGTTCACATTATTTCAACCTATTTTTAAAATGGTCTAATTTTTTGAGAGCAAATGGAATGGTTCTTTCATGAAAACCCAATTTTGGAACATATATTTTTAAGAGTGTGGCATATAACACTTTAACAAAAACTTTTTAAAAAATGGAAAAATTAATAACACAGCTAAAAAGTCGGGGGGCCACTAATGATCATTACATGACAATACCATAATCCAAAAAGAAGGAAAAGAAAATGCCTAATGTATAAAAATGAGGTGCAACGGATATAGTTCAACTGCTACCTAATAGGCAAAGGAAGAGGTGGATGAGCGTGCATTAATCAAAGATTAATCAAACACAACTACAAAGAGATGAGTGGAAATCCAACATTTCTATGAACTATTGCATAAAGAGGGGGAAAATGTATTAATGTCACGTACATATGTGCACTCTGACAGATTAAATAACCGGGTTGTTACCCATACAAAACCAGATTATGTCATAGGATCCTTGGTTAACAAACAGGGAAAGTATATGTGGTATATGTGAGTGTACGGGAAACTGCCTCTAATTGGATTCAGAGAGTTGACAGACATCTCGCTTTTACCTCGTAGGGTTTATGTTACCAGACAGATAATTGCAGTCATTCAGTGGCTGTAAAAAGATACGGAATTCACTAAAGGGCAAATGGTACTGTTCCTGTTAAGAGTAATGCTATATCTACAAGAGAAGAACCTTAAAATATTATTAAACTGCACTAGCTCAAACCGTCACATTAATTGCACCCGATTCTCCACAACTGTATTTGTGCTTCTTACAATATGTCTCCTTTGTGTAGCTCATATACCTAGGGGGACTTATTATTTCACCAATGTGTGCCCTAAAGGTTTTCATAGCCTTATTTACCCTTGGCTTCTGTCTGTTAATGGCATCAGCCACTCACAACATGTTTTAACCCACTTTCCCTGCTGCTCATTAACCCTTTAGAAGACCTAAAATTATGAAATCACTTGCTTTCAACAACCACAGCTCTCCGCTCACTTGTGTGAGAGTAGGTGGATCACAAAGACAATATCTAACAGTCTTCAACTAACCCACGCTGTGTTAAAATGCTGCAATCTAGGGCAAATATTTCTAGAAACAGATTTCAAACTCCTGCTGCATATGGCTTTCATTATATCTGCCTACCTGTGTTTAAATGCTTCAAAACATGCATTCAGTGTATTCATTACGTCATTTCTCTGGTGCATTTTCCACAGTGATGACATGAACTGACATGGTTCATATACTATATTTCAGTTACTTGTTGAAATGTTATTCAAATCATCATACTTCTGGAGTTTTTCCATTACATTGAATGCATTACTTTTTCCATTAGTGAGTGTGAGGTTCACAAACTCATTGACCTACTTTAGCAGAATGACGTGTGCTGTCATAAATGTCCTATAAAGGGCAAGTGCCAATTATTATTATGGTTATAAATATCCTGTACAGCAAGAACAAGATAGGTTACAGTTTGCTTTGATTTGACATATAAGCCATCTTAAAATCTAGGGAGCACTGTATCTAGACTGTACTAACTAGACACCTTCCATGTCACCTAGCACACTTATGAACCAATAAAGCAATTATGCACCAAAATAAATGTTTATATCACTTTGAGGTGGCATAAATGCAGTGCAATAACTGACCCTAACTATACACTAAATAAAAATATTGGAATAAAAAAAATCTAATTTTTCATAAAATACTGATTAATGATGTATGCCTGTTGAATAATAATGTGTATTTACACGTTGTCAGATGAGTAACCAATCATTAACACTAACTCCCATGAGTCTTAAGTACAACATGAGACAGTAACAATGTTTCGGTTTATTTGGAGCCAGACATGAAGCTCAAAATTCAGTAGCCGCTTCGGTTATGTTTTGGTTTACTCAAATGAACTAGCTTATAAGAATGATTCTTTTGATATTCTGATTCGTGCTGTATGTTTTGATTCACACACCAAAAAAAAGAATCGGCTCATAAGAGTCAGTAGTTCGGTATTTTGACTACTGCTGGTTGTGCTGTAGCCTATGTTTTGACTCACAAAAAACAAACGACTCATCGAATGATTCGTTCAATAACACTAGACGCACTGTATGTTTCGAACGCTCGTTAGTGCACCGTACAGTAACTAAACTTAATTAAAATCACTCTGTTGCCATTTCTTTCATTTTTGAAAGAAAAGAACCGAACTGATTCTCGGTTGTCAACCTTAGTTTTGAGACACGGCCACAGTCCGAGCATCTTCAGATTCAGAATCAGGAAGAGCTTTATTGCCAAGTGTGTTCACACCAAGGAATTTGTCTTGGTGTTAGGAGCTTCCGGTACAGAAAATACAAACAAAGTGCAGACATACATAAAATGAGAGAATAGACAAAAAATTATAAATAACAATAGTAATATAAATATACAGAAATTTTTAAAATGTCCATAGACAGAACTGTGAATGTGCATATGTGCTCTAAATAAGTTTGCGTAACCGAAACTGGACACTAAACGTTCCCCGTTGTTTAAAAACACCAGCGTGGCTGCATAAGGTCAGTTCCCCGGTAAACGGCGTTTGCAATGCATCCTTACCTATCTCGATTCCTTCATCAGCAATACGCAGAGCTTCTGTAAACTCGCTCGTTTTCAGTTTCTCTTGAATGTGACATTTCATCTTAGTCTCTTCGGGGCAACATTTCTCAATGACGCTGAAGAGTAACACATTGTTTTTGATGTTTTTGGCATCTCTCTGTTTCAGTCGGTCTTTGCATGTGGGGCATCGCGAGGGCAGGAAGGCTCCCATGCATCTCCTGCAGAAAGAGTGACCACAGCTCGTGGTCACCGGCTCGCACATGAGGAACAGACAGATCGGACACTCCAGCAGATCCATGCTCGACTTTTATCCGGTGACAGCTCCAATATTTAACAGATTATGCCTTCTGTCAAGTTGCACAGCTCGATCCTTTAGCAAGAAATGTGACAAAGTTTTAAAGCTGTGTCCTATCTCATTTCGTGATCACTGCTTTTATAAGCTTCCAAAGGCCGATGACAATTGTGAAATTGTGCCAAGAGCATGCTTTAGGATTCCCTCTCCAACTGACTTTTCTAAATGGCAATACATTTAATATGTATGATTATCCATTGGCAATCATATCTCAGTCTTTGTTGTGAGAGTAACGTTTTCCCTTTTATTGATGAATGATGAATTGCTTCACTCCGCTTCAGTCCGATCAGCGCGACTCCTCCGAGCTCCATCAACGCGGTGCAAGGACAAAAATAAAAGCAACCGATGGATCTCTGTTTTTCTGATTTTAAGCTCGCGAGACCAACATTTTTCTCTTGTGCAGCACGCAGATTGTACTGGGTTCGCTTCTGACACCGCTGCATTACATAAACAAAAAACATGTGACGCGTTCTGCTGCTTCCCATTGGCTCCCTGCTTCTGTTGTGAAACAGCAAACCTCGCGTTTCATAACAGGGAATCTCGCGCACTAATTCAACAACAGACGCCTAAAAAGCAAACTGCTATGGACATATATGGGTGTTTAATAATTATGAGTTGATAATGATTTGCTTTCATGCGTTTCTCTTGTGTATTTCAGCTTCTGCCGCACGTAGGAAGAAGTTTTTCTTTAGATTAAAGCATCTGCCACTACTACAGCCACAGCCAGGAATAACATTAAGTTAATATAATTAAACACGAATCCTAATTTCTTTACATAAATAGTTATACTATTCTTCTACACAAACTAATTTTAATTTAAGGAAATCTTTTCATACTAAATTACAGAAATCTTTACAAACTTGTGACACGTGCTCATTTATGTTACAGTATAAATGTTTAGTGGCATATTGGCCAGCAAAAAACTTGCATTTACTAGTCAAGCACATGGAAAAAGCTTATTAAATGACGCTGCAAATATAGAAGCTTTGCCAAGGATACAAGTATCATTTGGTTAAAATGTTTGTCACTCATTAGACTAAAGTGCACTTACACAAGGTTGCGTAAGTGCACTAAAGGTTTTATAAGTTTGCATTTTCTCCAACTAAGCTGTATCATATAAACGTGTGACGCTGTGTGCCTAAATCACATAACAACATCACATGACACAACATATTTTTGTAATTATCTTTTGTAAGGCAGAGGAACAGGTTCTGTGCCAGTAGTTTGATTAAATCATTAAGGTTAAAGCTTATTTTTACATAAAACACTTGAGCAGAGTTTAGTTATATTACAGTATTATGTGACAATAATAATTTTAATTATATACACAAACACAAACACAAATGTAGATTAATCATCCAAACAAACATTCATTAAATATAACAAACAATGTGCCTGTTTTATTTATGACAAAATAACACAGAAATACAGTGAGAGATATGAAAAATGAAAAGACCAGTAGACCTTTATTATTTTACATGTATCGTTCTCCTTCATTGACTGTGTAATCTGGCAACTTTGCTAAATAGTTCAAATGTCTGTTGTCCAAGGCAGTTCCAAGTTTTGTAACAAAGTTGGAGAGCTAATATTATCTGAATAACAAAAAAAAAAAATCCTTAGAGAGCTCAAGTCATCTCATCAATAATACGGCACATTGCAGCATCCTTATCCCACACTTTGTCTTTCTTACTGGGCACATTCTTGTCTGTTTGTGCAACCATGCAGCTAACACCCGTCTCATTTAGATCCATAGGCTCAGTTTTCAGTCTGGATTCTCCAGCTGACGCCGCGCCACCAGCCTCTCCCACGTTAGAGCTGCTGGGTTGTGGCAAATCATCAGGCAGCGAGGCAAGACACCCCTGGATCATCTCCACCACCCGCTCCAGATGCTTCTGGAAACGCTCAGCCGTCTCCAGTCTCTGTCTCTTCTGAACCTCCATCATGACCCGTAGCGTCTCTCTGGCCTGGTGGGGACGGTACTCATTGATAAGGTGATGTATGTGCACAAAAAGGAGTTTCAAGTCCTCCAGCTTCTCCTCTCGCTTAATGCTGCCTGGGCTTTTGATGAGGATGTCCAGAAGGTCCAGAAAGTTGACCAGGATGGACATATTTAGTTTCTTCAGCTCTCTTTTGTGGTCAAACTGCATAGGGTGAAGGCGCTCGATGCCTTGGCTCTCCAGTGGTCGAATAATGAGATCATCGCACTGGAACTGATTGCCAAACATCATGTAACTGTCTCGAATAGGAGGAGGGGGTTTGGGGGCCAGTCCCTTTCGCACATTTTCATCCGTGTACTCCTTGATGTACTGCATCGGAGGAGGTGGAAGAGCACTGACCTGCTGTGGCTCCCCCATTATGGAAATCTAGTCAGGAAAAGCAAGAAAATAATCAAATCTATTGGTTAAGTTAACCAGTAACATTATTCAATAATGCTATTATTTGTAAATAAATAATAGCATTTCTTGGGGATACAATCTACAAAAAACAATCATTTGTTATAAACAAAATTCGCTTTGAAATAAAAAAATTGATTAAATTTACACATTCTTTGCCCAAGAATATACTACAGTAAAACAAACATATTAGAAGGCCTTGGCAATGCAGTAAAAGAAAACTTAACTTAGTTTGGCAACAAAACTGGTTTAGAAACAGCTAACCGTTTACAAGCTAAATGCTACGGTTTACCGAATAATGATTCGGAGATTAGCAAAGCGACTGATTTTGCGGGACTCATCACTCTAGTATTTAACCAAAAATACTCACCGAAACTACTGGCTTACTGAACAAAAGTACTGTCCGCTACGTAAACAGATTTTTAGTAAACATATAAAGCGATCAAACCCTCTTGCATGTCTCGATTTGCGATTTTTCAGGTCTAAAGATGAATGGATTGCATTGGTGCACAGTCCCTTAGCAATGAGGTACTTCATTGGTCAAAGACTGATCAGGGCGGGTCCTAAGCGAAGCGTATTCAATGACGTCGTGGTTTGACTGTTTGATAAATAGATCAGTCTTGAAAGAAAGTATACAATATATAAAATAATATATATATTAAATTTGCTTATTTAAAAAAAACATCTTGCCGTTAATGAGAGAAAACTGACATTGTACGAAGTGATGTTCTCAGTTTAGAGTTCTTGTCTGATTTTTGTTTCCATTACTTAAACTTCTTGTTTGTTTATTCGTTTGTTGACAGGTTGCCTTTGATGGGTATTTAATTCAGACAAGGACTGTAGGTTACAAAGGTCAAAGCTCTAAAACGGGTGAGTAACTGTTAAAGTGATAATTGATTTATCATATATGTGCTATATTTTATTTTATTTTATTTGTGTGTGTGTGTGTGTGTGTGTGTGTGTGTGTGTGTGTGTGTGTGTGTGGTGTGTGTGTGTGTGTGTGTGTGTGTGTGTGTTTGCATTCTTCCTGGCATTTTCTACTTTATTTTGTCTTCTAAATTCTTGTACATTAATTATTATTAATTATAATTTTTTATAATTTTTTATATCTTAAAACTTAATAAAATTTTTGTATATTATATTAAGAATTTATTAGAGGAAAAGCTGATTAGGTTGGTTGTAACTCAGCTTATTATATATATGTATATATATATATATATATATATATATATATATACACAACACACCCAGACATAGACACACACACACACACATACACATACACATTGGGCATAGTGTACAGTATATATACTTATAAACATTGGTTAGGCTCATGCACTTCCTACAAAAAGTCAAGAAAGCAAAAGAAAAAAAATCATGCATGGTTTGTCAGTAAAAAGAGGGGGAAAAAATATGTTTGTTTTTTTTAAATAAAAAATGCTACCAGTAAATATGTTGGAAATTTTTATCATTTCTTCACATAATTTTATACTCTTTTAACCTACACAAAAACTCTCATTTCATTTCGTGCTTTGTTGTAGCCAATAGCAGATGTGTACAGTAATTAACTTACTTTTTAAATGACACAGTGATTTCACAGTGATGTGGTTTTCTTATTAATGTTTGTGGTTAGAGAATTTTTCAACCTCTACCTGTAATGTTTCAAGTATTTGCCTGTTATGTTCAGTTCAAGTTTATTTGTATAGCATTTTTCACGATACAAATCGTTGCAAAGCAGCTTTACAGTAAATTGAGTTTCTACAATATATTTAGTAGTAGCTTGTCAGTGGTGACTATGTCAAATTGATGTACATATGTACAAATGTACAAAGTAATTTTTTTTATCTTTTCAGTGTGCAGACAGTGACAAATCGCTCTGAAGTTGCACCCAAGTTCAAACGTGAATAACAGAAATTTTTAAATGAAATTCCCATGGATGATCGTCTCTGCTGCCCTGTGAGAATTAGAACAATTTGTAGGCGATGAGCTAAAATGTGTATGAAAAATTAAAATCACATCTAACCTTGCTCCGTTTCGGCGTCATTTGATTGTTCTGTTGTGATGTTTCTGGAGCCTGCAGCCTGCTCTCATCGACACTGCCTTCTCTCTTTACCCATGAGATAAAAACGCAATTATCTAGCGCGATCCTGAGATGCTTCGTTACCCTCATGGTGGAAATACAGTTCATAGCATCCCTGAAAGCTTACAAAATCATTTATAGGCGGCCTCTTAAAGCAGATTGTGGCAGGAACATACATTCTACTGCTCTCTGAAGACAGCAGATAAGTTATCCAGACAGCGCATAAGAAACACTCCTGATCAGGATTTCAGTCATCTGTTTATGTCTATTATGTCTGTTCTCAAAAATATCAACACCAATTTTTCTAGGATAACATTTGAATGTTTCCTCTCTTTCCACTGCCTCCATGAGGAAATATAAGCATAAATGTTCAAGTGAATCCTCTTTTTAAAGTTTGGCTTTACAATTTACAATTGTTGCGACTGTCACAGTGTACCAGTTAGAGAGAGAGAGACATATGGATCTATTTGCAGCTTCTTTATTAAACAAAAGGGACACAGGGAAAACTAAACGCAACTTCAACCAGGAACAGAAACCAAACTAAACCTGACAGTTACAGATAATCTCACATGGATAGTAACCATTGATATCACCCACACTGTAATATTACGATGAAAACCACTTAATAAACATACTAAAAAAATGTTTTAACGAAGGAGGAGAAAGAGCAAGTGTGTGTGTGTGTGTGTGTGTGTGCGTGTGTGTGCGTGCACATGTGTGTGTGTGTGTGTGTGCGTGTGTGTGTGTGTGTGTGCGTGTGTGTGCGTGCACATGTGTGTGTGTGTGTGTGTGCGTGCATGTGATTGCTTGGGAGTTCAACTTGTGCAGTCTACCTCAGGAAGTGGTTTACCTAAAGCATCGACTCCGGAAACCTATGCTTTATACATCAGTGTAAACTCTACAAGTGTATGCCTAGTGATTGCCACACATCATTCACCATGAGTCAACCTTCCATGAGGTAGTTAAATATCCAGATTTCACCATGTACCCAAGGGTCATCCTAAAGGAAACACTGTTCAAGAAATCACAACAGAAGAGAAGAACTTCGCCATGCAATTACAAAGAGAGGATTTTTGTGCTAAACACACAGGAATTGACATACTATGAACATCGTCCTGGGGTATGTAGTCACATCTTCTGGAGACATCACTGTAACTGTTACTATTTGGTTTGTAGTATTTGGAAAGTTACTGCTGCCAATTTTATTAGATGCAAAATTACCTTTTCCACCTTTTTAGTAAGTTAAGAAAACATCTGTGATGAATGAGCAGTAGAATAATGGCATTCCTTTGTATATCGCCTTAGAAAAAGCCAACTCAGAAAGGCTGCATCGAACTGTCTCATATCAAGTGTGTGGAGATCGTTCGCAGTGATGTTCCCATTCCCTGTGATTACAAGTATCCTTTCCAGGTGAGAATCAAGTGGAGTTTTGCTTCAAGATTTTGCTCTTACAGGATAAATTGCATGTAAATATTTTCAGAATAATGCCTTTAGAAAAACTTTTGAGAAAAATCTCAAATGAACTTTCTGACTGTTTGTTTTCTGTTTACATTGCTTAAAAGACAACTACTTCAGGCAAATATTTGTTTGTTGACAGGTCGCCCATGACAGCTACTATCTGTATGTGTTTGCTCCAGACAACGACTGCAGGTTAAAATGGGTCAGAGCTCTGAAAGAAGGTAAGCAGCTGTTACAGAAAGTGATATGCATCGTGAAAACAGAAAATAAAAAAGTGTTTTAAGTGTCGAGTGGAATATGATCTTGGTCTGTTTTCAATACTTTTGTTTAAATATGTTTAGATGGGTACTTTATCGTTTGTATTTTATGTTATTTTTTCAACCTATGAGCGACGCAAAATAACACCTTATTTCTGAAGTACCATCCTGACTTCTGGGGAGAAGGGAAATGGAGATGTTGTCATCAGACTGAGAAGCTGGCGACGGGATGCAGTGAATACTATCCCAATGGAGGTGCAAAATCTTTCAAGTTAAACAGTTTTCAAATTTCAAATCATAAAACATCATAGTCGCTCCACAATATATGAATGCAGTAATTATAGTGTGGAGTATGATAAATCTCAGTCCATTTTTATCAGTTTCATAAATTTATTAGTGTTTCATTTCATCCCACAGCCAAACCACTTCCCCCAACTCCAGATCCCATGGTTCGTTACTCAGTCTCTGTTTACAGTTTCTGTTTCCTATGCTTTTATATATTTTATAATCAATGTTTTAGGTTTGAAATTTAAAAATATCTTCAAATGTTTAAGATTATTCAAATGTTTCTGTTGTTTTTGTAGTTTAGTATAATCAGGACAGTGTTTGGATGAGATGTTGTAAATTGAGCTGTCTGTATGTATCCACTAGCGCCGATCTTCAGATCCAGAGGAGAGGATTGTTGTTGCTTTGAGGAATTTCAGCCCTGAAGAAGATACAGACCTGCCTCTGCATAAAGATGAAGAGTATTTTGTCATTGATAGTTCAGAACTAAACTGGTGGACTGTGAGGGACAAAAACGGGTAATTATCTTAAACAATTTTTGCACTCTCTTAAGTTAAATTTATTATAATGCCTTATAAAATAGTCCCTCCACTGCAAATTTTGACACATTGCATAAACATGTTAATGAATAAAAGTTTTTCACTCTGCCGAATGAGATTAAACAAAATGCCACACCCTTTCCACTCGCCGTCGTGAATATCAGACACAAAAATCCATTCAATAAATAGATAAATAGATGTGAACTATTTCAGCATTGAGTAACAGTTCCTTTCAAAAAAACGTCATTTGAAAATGCTCGAAATTTTTAAACATTTCAAAAGGAATGTATTATTGCATCATTTACCTGTGGCATCATTACTGGTGTATTATATAAACAACATGATACAATTTTATTATTTACATTATATCTGGCAGTTAACAGATTTGAGCAGCTTCATTTACATTTTAACTCTTTGGAAATATTACAATGATATATAAAGTATTAATTGCTAAAATATGATCAAAAGCATAGTGTTTCCTTGGTTCTAGGTTATATATTGAAAGCGTCAAGACTCTCATACAGTTAGGCCTACTTGGATGTTTAGCATTAAACAATGGCAAATGTCCTTGGTGGAGAGTTGTGTGAAAAACTTCTATAAACTAAAAAAAAACCATAAAACACTCAATATTACAAATTGTTATTCAGGCAATAATACAAGCAGCTAAAAATGTCTAAATAAACTAAAAAATAAACAATGACGGACAAATGTATAACTCATGAAGTATAACACAGAAATATAGACCCGACAACATAAATTTTTTTAATTAAAACTCAGTGGTAGGAAATAACAGAGGCTTTTAAATCTTACAAGTAAAGTTTTTTGTGCTCTTTTCTCCCCTGTTACAGAAATGTTGGCACGGTGCCGTGCATATATATTGCAGAAAAAATATCAAACAACATCGATACATTTGAGTAAGTTCTCATTCATATGTTACAGAATAAAACATTTGATATGAAAGATTTGAGAGAAAAAAATTTCTTGAGTTCATAATCAAAGCTTGATTAAGCATACCGTATTGGTTTTGGTTTTTCCAATGCTTTGTGGTTTTATAGATGGTACAATAAAGACACAACTCGGACCGAGGCAGAGAGCTTACTAATGAGAGAGGTAAGACAACCAACTAATGTCATTCATAATGTCAGTGAATGTTTCCATGTCATTAATCAGATAACCGTAAACTTAAACTTTGTTAAACACTTATGTAATGCCACTTCAGTACATTTTCACAGTTTTTGGGCATTGCAGAAACTTGGGGTTCTTTGCAAACCTGCAAGAGCAACGTCTGCAGACGGTGCAGGCAAAAGCGTGCAGAGTTCAAACAAAATCTACAGCCCTTAAACCAGAATGTGGCTGCTGTGTTTCCTGTCAAGACAATCTTACATGTTATGTTTTAAATATGAGAGATCTCAGACATACAGTGCACATGAGATTTCAGTTCAATATCTGTCATAACCATTATCAGTAACTAGCATAAACAGTCTCTCTACCAAATACATTGACGCATTTATCCATACCACTTTATTTGTCAGAATGAAACAAAAATCATAATTCTGTGTACACTTTCTCATTTATGGTATTTATATTCGTAAGGGCTGATATTTATAGTTGAATTTATGGTTAACATTAAAGGTTTTCTTTACAGAACAAGGACGGGGGATTCATGGTTCGTGACTCTAAACATCCAGGTGTATACACCGTGTCAATATTTTCCAGAGTCTCAGGGTAAACGCTTACTTTGCTATGAAATTAATGTTACTTACAATCACTTACAAAGAAATATCTGACAATTTTATCCGATCATTATTTGATCTTACACTGGTGTTTTTAATGAATGTCATTGATCTGCAGGACTGATGGAGAGAAGTATCCCCTAGTTAAGCACTACCAGATCAAAGTACAAAGAGAAGGTGAAAAGGTCATGTATTACTTAGCTGAGAAATACGTGTTCCCGACCATTCCAGAGCTCATCCGCTATCATCAACACAATCCAGCAGGTAAAAAATCCATGTAAAGAGTTGCTCTTACAGTATATTGCATGCCAATATTTGGAATAGTTTTTATTACATAATATCTTGTTAGAGGCACTGCTTTCAAAAACTAAAAATCTAAATCTTAAAACCTTAAAACTTTAAATTTTCAGAATATTACATCATAAAACATCATAAAAGTCATAAGTCATAAGAGTCTTCACTTTGTCCTGTGCTTGTTTTGTGGCAGGTTTAATAACCAGATTGAGGCATTGTGTGTCAAGAAATGTCAAAAACCCAAGGATCAAGGAGTTGTCATCAGGTAAAACACAAGCTGTCAAGTAAAATTAGAGTTATATTGAAGTGTATATAATATATACACATTATTTCTATTTCAAATAAATGTTGTTCTTTTGATCATTTTAACCACAAAAATATTAAGCATATATTAAGTTTTCAATATTGATAATATTAAAAAAAAAATTAGGATCATATGACACTAAAGATTGGACCAAAGCCTTGGTCAACAAGAGACTTCTTAGAAAAACATTTTTCTGAAAATGTGACAATAAAAAACTAAACAAAGCACCAAACAACAAGACAACAATAAAAAAAACATAAAAACAAAAATCTGAAAATGTTTAAATGATTAAAAAAAAAAATTGAATAGTGTGTGTATCATATTTATATATATACACAGTGCCATAAAAAGGTTTGTGCCCACTGCACTTTTCTGTTTTTTTTTTTTTTTTTTTTTTTTTTTTTTTTGCATGTCACACTTAAAAGTTTCAGATCAAACTAATTTTAATATTACATAAAGATAACTCGAGTAAATACAAAATGCAATTTTTAAACAATGATTTCATTTATTAAAGGAAAAAAGCTGTCCAAACCTGCCTGGCCCTACGTGATAAAGTAATTGCCCCCTTAAACTAATAACTGGTTGTTCCACCCTTTGCAGCAACAACTGCCATCAAGCATTTGCGATAACTGGCAATGAGTCTTTCACATCGCTGTGGAGGAATTTTGGCCCACTCTTCTTTGCAGAATTGTTTTAATTCAGCCACATTGGAGGGTTTTCGAGCATGAATAGACTGTTTAAGGTCATGCCTCAGCATCTCAGTCTGGACTTTGACTTGGCCACTCCAAAACCTTAATATTATTTTTCTTGAGCCATTCAGAGGTGGACTTGCTGGTGTGTTTGGGATCATTTTCCTGCTGCTGCTTGAGGTCACAAACTAACACACAAACATACACCCTGACACTCTCATTCAAGATTTTCTGATAGAGTGCAGAATTCATGGTTCCATCAATTATAGCAAGTCGTCCAGGTCCTGAAGCTGCAAAGCAGCCTCAGACCATCGCACTACCACACGTTTGATTGTTGGTATGATGTTCTTTTTATGAAATGCTGTGTTGGTTTCATGCCAGATGTAACAGGACACAGACCTTCCAAAAAGTTAACCTTTTGTGTCATCAGTCCACAGAATATTTGCCCAAAAGTCTTGGTGATAATTAAGATATTTTTTTGGCAAATGTGGGATGAGCCTTTATGGGTTTTTTTTTTTTTTTTTTTTTTTTGGTCAGCAATGGCTTTTGGCCAGTCTCTTTCTTATTGTTGAATCATGAACAGTGACCTTAATTGAGGCGAGTGAGGCCTGTAGTTCTTTAGATGTTGTTCTGGGTTATTTTACGACCTCCTGGATGAGTCGTTGTTGCGCTCTTGAAGTAATTTTGGGGGCCCGTCACTCCTGGGAAGGTTCGCAACTGTTCCAAGTTTTCTTCATTTGGGGATAATGGCTTTGACCATGGTTTGCTGAAGTCCCAAAGCCTTAGAAATGGCTTTATAACCCTTTCCAGACTGATACATGTCAACTGTTTTCTTTCTCAACTGTTTTTGAATTTCTTTAGATCGGGGCATGATGTGTTGCTCTTTAAAGGGATACTGCACCCCAAAATGAAAATTTTGTCATTAATCACTTACCCCCATGTCGTTCCAAACCCATAAAAGCTCAGTTCATCTTTGGAAAACAATTTAAGATATTTTGGATGAAAACTGGGAGGCCTGTGACTGTCCCATAGACTGCCAAGTAAATAACAGTGTCAAGGTCCGTAAAAGGTATGAAAGTTGTCATCAGATTATGCAGCAGGACAATGATCCCAAACACACCAGAAAGTCCACCTCTAAATGGCTCAAGAAAAAAAATATTAAGGCAATTAATCTTTCACGTAGGGCCAGGTAGGTTTGGACATCTTTTTTCCCCTAATAAATGAAATCATTATTTAAAAACAGAATTTTGTTTTTACTTGTAATGTCTTTGTGTAATATTAAAATTAGTTTGATGGTCTGAATCTTTTAAGTGTGAGAAATATACAAAAATAAAATAAAATAAAAAAAACAGGAAGGGGGCAAAAACCTTTTCATGTGTCAGAAAGTATATCTCTGTGTGTTTAAGTGGTGTGTGTATATATATATATATATATACACCACTTCTTTGTAAGGTGTAACAAAATCTGTCTCTTGTACAGATAAATGGGAGATTCACCCTGATGAATTGACATTAAGCGAGGAATTGGGCAGTGGGCAGTTTGGCTTGGTCTGGAAGGGAAGCTGGAATGACCTGCAGGTGGCAGTTAAGACTGTCCGAGAGGGTTTCATGTCAGAGGAGGAGTTTAAGGAGGAAGCACAAGTGATGATGTGAGTAACTCATGCTGTATGTTTCAAAGGACATGAATATAAGGATCAAAAGTGTCCCATCCCTTACAGAAAAAGCAAATGAACTTCACATGTGCAATCACATGTTAAAATCACATGTGAAATATGTGAAACAAATATAAAACGCATGTGAAACCCATGTGATCACATGTAAACAAATGTGGACATGTGTGGACAATACTGTATGTAATCACGTTCACATTATCACATGGGTTTCACACATTTAGACCATGAAAATATTCCAAAACCATGTGTTTCATACGTGTTTCATATTCCACATGATTATAACATGTGAATGCACATGTGAAGTTCATGTGTTTTTTCTGTAAGGGATGAATTTATTGCATTGCTCATTGTCTGCCTCCACAGGAAACTGTCCCACAATAAGCTGGTCCAGTTGTATGGTGTGGTCACTCTTCGCTCACCCATCTATCTGGTATTTGAATTCATGGAGAACGGCTGCCTGACAGACTTTTTGCGTGCCAGGAAAGGCAGTTTCTCCCAGGAGGTCCTGCTGGGGATGTGTTTGGATGTGAGTGAGGGGATGGCCTACCTGGATAGCTCCAACTTCATCCACAGAGACTTGGTAAGTGTAAACAGAGTCTTTATTGTGTTAATTTCCTGCTTTTTTTGGTTCTAAAATCTTCCCATTTAAACAGGCTGCAAGAAATTGTTTGGTTTCTGAAGATAATGTGGTGAAGATATCAGATTTTGGAATGACAAGGTGAGTAGCAGCTCCTCAGTATTGCGGATTCCTATGTCACTGCTTTTTAAAACCTCAGCGAAATGGAAAATTCCCACCTGTATCTGCAGGTTTGTCCTAGATGATCAATACACCAGTTCTTTTGGGTCCAAATTTCCAGTGAGATGGTCCTCTCCAGAGGTGATCAAATTCGGGAAGTATAGCAGCAAATCAGACGTGTGGTCATTTGGTGAGTCCATATCAATCCACTGAGATGATGTTAATCAGAATACACACGTTTGATCTAAACACATATTGACATCTCATGTGCAGGTGTGTTTATGTGGGAGGTGTACAGTGAGGGCCGTGTGCCCTATGATACCCGCAGTAATGCAGAGGTAGTGGAGACCCTAAATGCAGGCCTGCGGCTCCTGAGACCCCGCCTCTGTCCACAGAGTGTGTACGAGTTAATGCAGTGGAGCTGGAAAGAGGTGAGTCTAGCATAAAATGCATCATAAACTTTCCAGCATTTAAATCATCCTTGAACCGCAAACTGATATGAAAATGAATAACATATAACGTCATTCCGTATAAAGGTGGTTTTACTGAGAAATCCAGTTCTCGTGAATAGGGCCTTCTGAGGAAACTAGTCATGTTTACATTTTGCTTTAACGTTTTTTTTCTTTTTTTCACAGTTTTAAATGTGGATTATAGGGTATTTTTTACCCACAATTAATGTGTTTTATTACTAAACCTTCCTACTGTGTGTCTTTTGTTACTTATGTAATTGTATTATTTAGTTATTTGTCTATTTGTCTATCTTGTTAGTGTCATTATTGCCACAGCAACATAAACACAACAATGTTTGTTTAACAGAAACCTGAGGATCGACCCACGTTTGCTCTGCTCCTGCATGAACTGTCGTGCCTTGAACAAGAACCTTGATCCTGATCACACCCTTCCCTGTACTGGCTTATAGGGATAGTTCATTCAAAAAAGGACATTTTGTCATCATTTAAGAACCGTCATGTCATTTCAAACCTGTTTTTTTGTGGTACACAAAAGGTGGATTTTGAATATCTTTACATAGCAGTTTTCCATATATGGAAGCTTGTATTTGACCAAATAGGAAAAAAGGCACTTTAAATTGTGGTTTTGACTTGTGAGCTGTATTTTGGGTGTTCAGATTGAAACAAATAAACAAACAAACAAACAAATAATTAAAACCGTAGATGTGCCTTACATTGCAGCTTGGAAAACTTGACAGATTATGACCTGTTGTTGTATGAAAAAAAAAAAAAGCTGCTTAAAAATTCTTCTTTAATGTTTAATAGGTTTGAATGGCATGAGAATAAGTAACTAATGACATAATTTCATTTTTCACTATACCTTTAAATGAAAATACTGTATATTGTACAAATCACATATTGTATTTATTTGTATATTTAATTTATTTCTCAGATTTCTTATTTTCATCATTTAATCCACATTATGTTACTGAATTGTATTTTCCTGTTTTTGTACATGCATGACTTCTGCAAATACAAATCTGTCCCTTAGGAGGCAGACATGAGCGATATTTTTTCACCACCAGTAAAAATGTTGCTTTTTGCTGTTGTATTGTATTCAACAAAACATCACATTTACATCTATGTACTGATTCTGTCAGTGATACTTTCCTTTAGTCTAGATAAACTAAACTCACAGTTTGGTAAATGAAGTAAAAGTTAGTAATACTAATCTATTTGTGCTGATTTTTTGATTTTATTAAAGCTACCTTACTAACAAAGTCTACAGACAGTTTATTATGACAAACATGCATGTTTAAGCACATGATGCAGGCCTGCTGTTAATGCTGATTGGAGCATAGTAACACAAATGCCTTCACTGGTTACTGTGACAACGGCACTGAATAGAAACACTCCAGCATGCCAGTGTTCACTGTATGTGCAGCCTGAGGCCATAGGCACCAAATACGTGCATATTTATTTAATGTGTTTCCAGAGAGAAATAATGTTTTAAAACTAATGCAGAGAAATAAAGAAACAGGGCCCGGGCCCAGTAGAGGACCTTAGTGGGCCCCTCATCAAAGTCCTGGGATCAGAAGATTTTAATTTAATTGATTCAGTTTGTCATTTGACATTTTAGAAAAATACACCTTTAAAAGTGCCTTGTCTCTTAATAAAAATGTTATCAGTGAATTCACCTTTGTATATTTCTAGATAATTTATCTCTTTACATTCCTTTAAACTTAAACTATCATTGTTCATGGCATAATATAAATCGACCACAGACATAGAGTGCTAAGTGGGTCAGAAGTAGCTACAGCAGTCGATGCAAATTTATGACCATGCACACTCATAGAAAACATCCTATAATTTGCATTTCTCTTTCCCTCTTTGTTCATAATCATACAAAAATTAATGCACGACTCGAAGAAATTTAAAAATAGAGATGCAAACTGATGACTCACACCAGAGATGCTGTTTTAAATGGGTGCCTGTCTCTTTAAGAGCATGCACTTGCAGCCATTTTCTGCTCTTTGTGTGGGGTGGATTAGCGGATAGAGACAGAACCCAGAGCATCAATTCTACTACACCGAGCGAACGCTATTTCTCACAGTTTCTCCCCGCTTTGCACTGACCGCCCGTTAGTTTAAGAGCGGACATGCAATTAGCAGGTAGGTAAATGTGATTATTTTCATGAATTACAGAGATGAGAGCGCTCGCTCGACGGTGCGCGAGAGATGATGGCACCAACCTGCGCGTGTAACGTTATTCCCCAACATGATGCTCACAACGAAAACGGCTTGGCTTTTATGTTTTTTTCAAGCTAGCCGCCTTTATGTGCGCGTTTGGGGGCGTTTTACACTAATTTGGTGAATATGGTTCATTATGATGAAGGTGCTGATAGCATCTCCGCTTTATGGGTGGGGTGAGGGGGGTGCGCGTGCACGTATCTCACACATCTCATTATATGATATAACATGCTTTATCTATATTTGTTTACATTAGTGCACAGTTATATTACTTAGCTGTCAGTGTCGTTTCATTCCATCTTAAACACATTTTGGGATGTTTTTCCATTCTTTCCGACCGCTGGTGTCCGGTGACTGGGGGCTGTTGCTAGGTTATTGCCAATCGAACCGTTATTTTGACGCCTTTGATGATTAAGAAATGCGCTGTATGACACATTAAATGACTGAATCCAGCTTTTTCCTTTTAATGCGTGGAGGGGTTTTTCTTATGTTATGATTGAGGACTTTTATTTTGAGTTTTTATGTTTTAGAATTAGGTTTAGTGAACGACCAAGCAGTAATGTAATTTATAAATGATAATTAGCAGCCTGGCGATATTGTGAGGTAATGACCAAGCTTTTGCTGCTTATTATTACACTCCTGGTTATGATATATATAAAATTAACGAACATAAAATCATAAAAACTAATGTAATTCAAAATATTTTGTTAAATTAGATTCAACCTTTACAACGTAGACTGCTATTGGCCAACAACAAGACCAGCACTTCAACAATATTATGATAAATTATATATAAATCTGTTTTTTTTTTTTTCTGAGTGATGTTTCATTGTCTTTCTTTATAGATTTATAATCTAGCCATCTATCAAAGTTTCATTCATATAACATTAATACTGAAGAGCCTCAGGGCCATATTTCCCAAGGGCTGAAGCTGTTAACCATTTTGCAAAAATAATTTTTAGGCTGCAGAGTGATACGAGAGACATGAATATAGCAGTATGTAGCCATGGTCAGCTGTACAATATCCAGTTTAGTGGTCAAGTACTCTTGACAGAACTGTGTAACTGTAAAGTAAGAAGTTAATTGTTGTCCAAACCTTAAAGTTGTGATAAAACTGAAGTAGCGACAGATTTTTTTTCTTCCAGGTTGTGCCATACATTCAAGTGAAACAGATTATTAAAAAAGTAAAACAATTAAGGTTCTGTCCATCAGTTGTTGATCGCATGGACACAAATCTGAATGTGAGCTTCCAGCCGATTGTAAGAAAGACCTGGAGTCTTGACAGTTCCATTAAAATTCACGAAGTCAAAAAAATAAATGAAACTTATTCAAAATAAGATCAATAATAACATGTATTTAGAAAATAGGGTACATTTTCATTTCATGTTGACTTTAACTGTAACTTCCTGCAGAATCTGTTGTCATTCATTAAAGCATGGCACAGGTTCCTTTTAAATGAAACAAGGAACCACTAGTTTCCTGAATACAATTGAAAAACCATTTGCATTATTTTTACCTGCAGATGTAATCAGTGTTAAAATGCATGGTGTACAGCACTCATGATGAGACTGTTTCACCTGCTGTTGGAAATGATGCATGCCTAACTACATCATCAACCACATTTGCTTATTTTTTTCTCATCTCAGGAAATTACAATTGAATGATGCAATCATGAACAGTCCAGAGTACGTGGTGGGGTTGTTTCAGTGTATGCCGTCTGTACATAAGGGAGAATCTTTGGGTCAGCCATCAATTACACATCCCACCTGCCTGTCTAGTAATTGTAGCTCAAGGCTTGCAGAGAGGGCGGGAGTATGATGTCCAACCGAGTGGTGTGACCCAAATGTGACGCTCTTTCAGCAATGGAAGCACTTACATGACCTTTGTGATGTCTAGACCTTATTTATGTGGCTAGACCAGTAATAGTCAGCTACAGTGCTTAAATGACTTAAAATTATTTAAAATAATGACAAAAGCTGTGTGTGTGTGTGTGTGTGTGTGTATACTCACACATTTAAATGAATTGAAATTAAAATCTCTGCAGGTGTTTTTATGCATTTTATTAATCTAATTTTTTTTATATATAGTTTTGCCAATTTCTTAAATATTTCATGTATTGGGTATAAATTGTGAGTAAAAAATGTGTTTCAAAGTTCTTATCTTTAAAGGGATCATTTACCCAAAAATGAAAATTCTGTCATTAATTACCCTCACGCCATTCCAAAGCCCTAAACAAATTAAGATATTTTTGATAATCCAAGAACTTTCTTCACGAAATGTATTCTTGTAGTTTCATAAAATTATGGTTGAACCACTGATGTCCAATGGACTATTTTAACGATGTCCTTCCTACCTTTCTGGGCCTTGAACGTGTCAGTTGTGTTGCTGTCTATGCAGGGTCAGAAATCTCTCTGATTTGTGTTCCGAAGATGAACACTTACAAATCTTATGGGTTTGGAACAACATAAGGGTGGAGTACTTAATGACAGAATTTTCATTTTTAGGTGAACTATCTCTTTATATCTATATTCTGTACAGTAAATCATAAACAACTAGAAAAATCACGAGGCCTTCGAATATTGTTGTGGGGTGCCTTGGAGTCAAAAAGGTTAAGGTAACCACTGGGATAGACGATGGAAAAACATGGATTTTAAATCCAATTCTTAATTGGTACCCTTAATCACTTGTTTGTAGTATCTCGGTGAAAGTCATGTGGCTTGTGCATTTATGTTAGTGGTGGTGCGATTTTGTCATGCTCGCATAATGAATAGGAATGTAGACAGTGCACCCCACCGTACAATGGGAATCAGCCCATGTGGGAAAGTTTATTCTAGTATCTCAGCATCCTTTCCCACAGGCACAGTCTCTGCCTCTCTCTCCCTGTCAGATCACGTCTTCCACTTGGAACGTGGTGGTGTCATGGAAGATTTTTTCCAAGAGTCCCTTTTTGAATGACAATGATTCAGCTCTCAGGTTGTTATCAGTCTGAACATGTCTCACGCCACCTCACGTGATCCTTTTCAGCAGATTAAAATATGCAGGAACCCCCAAGGCTCAAAGTGCATCTGCTTTTTTTATTTTTGTTCTTATGCAGACCAGCTCTGGTTGTTAAATATGACACAATTAGGTACAATCATCACCTATTTGAAGTTTGTATTGAATTTTTTTTATTATTATTATTATTTGATAATCATAAAAAGTCATTCTGAATATTTAAAAAATGACTTTACTCCACTTAGGCTATAGCCTATGTGATTAGCCTATGTGTTCAATTGTGAGGCAAGTGTCTCACACAAAGTATTTATATGCTGCTGCCTGTGTAGAGCCTTCCAAATGAGTCACTTGAGGTTCACAATGACTAGAATGCTGCCTAGTCTTTTAAAAAAAACAGTCTGTCAAAACTTTTGTACTGTAGTTTATGGTTCTGTTGTAAAAAGGGGAAGATATTTGAATTAATTCCACTTTTGGATGCTAAATATTTAAGCAAAATGTTTATTTTTGTCATTTATTATAGTGTTGTGAATATGTGTAGGGCAAGTGCAAATGTGTAGTGTATAAGCTAAAAGGCTAATTTGTTAGTACTTAAGATAAATAAAACAGACATAATTGGTCATTACAATGTATTTCAAATGGCATATATTGTGATTTTGTAGGATTTAAACTCAGGCGCTAAAGAGAATGGGATCGTTTGGGGTCCAAATGGAGACCTAATTTCAAAGCAGGACCGATTTGTTACAATAACAGCTCCACTTGTTTTTGGAGCGGAGCTTAAGTTTTCTTTCAGGACAGAACTTGAACAAGCTTTGCAGAAGAATAGGAGCTTCACATGTTTTAGAGTTCCTGCTGTTGTCTAAATAAAAACTTGTATTACATAGTTGCACAACATTGTGAGATACAGTACATAAATGCTGAAAGGAAACTCCACCCATTTTAAAGGAGCATAGATGAATCTGTATTGTTAAAGTGCTGTTGAGCGTATCAGCATGCATTTGTTAGTGACCAATACAAAAACAAATAACAACTAACATAATAACAATGTACCGTTAAAATAACAGTATAAGGTTTCTTGTAGCTTTCACCACATACTAACTCAGTAACATGACTTCGATTGATTTGACTTGGCATTAGGGGTGGGGGAAAAAAACAATACAGTAAACTAAAGTATCGTGATATTTTCCGCAGCAATACTGTATCGATACACGGACACCAAGATCGGACACTATCGAATCTTTTATTATACTATTGGATAGAATAATAAAATTAATTTCTTTTCAGCCCTGTAGATGGTGGCGTTGAGTTTTTTTGTTTGTTTGTTTGTTTTTGTGAGGTCAGCTGGGTCACCTTCTGCATGCAGTAAGTTAGTAACATAAAGATGGCAGCATTGCGGAAACTTATCAGGGAAGCCCCGTCCATGTTTAAATCAGATGTAAGACTATGTTTTATCTATTTTAAATTTAACAGTAATTTACTTTTCATCTGCATATAACATTTATGACAGGCTTTCATGAAAGTGTTGGTCAGTTTGTCTGAGATTGACATTTACTCCCATTTGCGCTGCAATCGTAACGATAAAATCAAAGAATCGTTTGCGAAAGCTGAGATAACAACGGATCTGTGTTAGTACTGTTTCATCTGAAAGCACGTGTTTTCTTTTTAGTTAAAACAGTTCGAGTGTTTGGTTCTGCCAGATGATGTTTTCTTACTTGGATATCGGGGACATAATATGAAGTTGGAAAAAGGTAACAAATTACAATATATCACAGAATATCGCAATAATATTGTATCTTGACACAAATATCGTGATAATATCATGTTGTGAGGCCTCTGGTGATTCCCACCCCTACTTTGCATACATCCCTGGACAAGATTGTGCTTGTGAAGATCTGATATTGCCCCTTCAGTGGCCTTCAGCAGTGTGATCAAGCATTGTTTCCAGCCTGACCTACTGTTAGAGGTCTGACACCTAAGTTATTCTGTCATGTGATTCTGCTGTGACCTCCAACCACCTGAAACTAACATAGGATTCAACCCACCAAACCTTTTGAAAGTGCAGTTTAAAGTTGATGTTTGTAATTGTGATGTTAAAATACTTTTATCCCAGCTTAATGTGGACAGACAACAATAAGTAAGCCTTTTATATTTGATTTCCCTCAAAATCTGTTGGAAAAGTCATTATTTTCCCAATTTCAATTGATGGTGACTGTAGAGCCTGCAGACATATTGTAAATTATTATTTTTGGTCATTTTGATTGCACAGTGAGTAGCCTTTAATCAGTGTTGTTGCTGTGATGCGTTTTCGTTTTTCTTTCTTACTGTATGCCAGGGGTCAGCAACCTACGGCACGCGTGCCAACAGTGGCACACAGAGGGATAATCGCTGGCACAAGAGCAATCGGGAAAACTTTATACTCACGTATATTTTGAGATAATAACTTCTCATAGTCACACAGCCTTTTATGAGCTATACATACTATTAAAGTGTGAGAATTAACTTGCGCTAGTCTACTGATGTTCGCGTGACCGCTGCACAAACTAGGCGCTTCAGATCAAAGCCTCAGTGGTCTAACAGTGGTCTAACAGTGGTCTAACAGCGGTCGTCAATGTCAAAATGACTAAGATGACCAATCAAATCAAAGAAGGCGGGGTTTACTGTTCACAGAAGCACAGACACGTGTAAATTGTCTGTCTACAAATTATTTAATATTAGTCAACTTTCAACAACACGTTTTACGATAGAAATGTTAAATTAAATGTTTGGTTTTTGTTTCTCAAATATGGCTATTTTTAGCGCGAGAGAGAGACGTGTAAATTGTCTGTGTCTGTGTCTCTCTCTACAAACAATGAAGATGAGTTTAGTTACTTAAAAAAACAGCGATTTTACCTCCCCTTGCAGAGAAATATAATGTAGCTGAATGTTACTGTTGTTTCTGTGTGTGTGTGTGTGTGTGTGTATTTAAAGTTTAAAAAACAATTTATGAAAAAATCTGAAAATAGGCCCAGATAGGCCTATTGTTTTTCTATCGTATCATTTAAAAATGTGTACGTACTGTATGGGGTGGGGTGTTGGGGGGTTGGGTGTTGGCACAGTGGTTAACCAAAAAAAATTAAAAATGGCACGTCATGCCGAAAAGGTTGCTGACCCCTGCTGTATGCTGTTCACACTTCATAAGTTACACTTAGTTCCTGTTTATTACTGTTAGTCATAAGAGAGTCCTTGTTCCAAACAGGCTCCATATTTAATGGTGACCACAGGCCTTCTCTCTTCCTGCATGTGCCATGTTTAATGGTCAAACTAACACCATGGTTCCCTGCTGCTCTGTCAAGCTTTGATGAAGGTAAAGATGGAAAATCAACCCCACCCATTTACAGATCCATAACAAACCAATCAATCTACTTATCAAGAACAAACAAAACACTAATTTATTATGCATAAACAACATCCTAAGACCTATTTTTTAATTTATTGGTGCTGTGGCATAACAGATATGTTGGTCATGTGAGCAACCTAAGTTCGAATCTCCTTTCTCTCTCAACATTTTTTCATCCTCCAGAAACAAATAAATATTCTTTGACAGTTTTGGTCAAGATTGTCCTATGCATTCTGCACAGGAGCAATTGAAGTAACATCTAATTCAAAGCATTGTTTTGATGAGGCAAAAGTCAAGTCAGCCATGGGTATAAAATGGGCAATATGCCTTGCCAAACCACATTTCCTGACTAGGGCTGTGCCTGAATAGCGAATCCGTGTATGGAAAGGCACGGAAAATGAATAATGCGTTCTACGGAGCCACTAAAGGGACATGGTTAGCCGCTTGCTAGCGGTTGCCTCTTACATAACAGTATATAAAATTTCACTTACCACATAAACAGAGACAGGTAAGGAGAGATGACTGATAGGATGATGGCGAATGATTTGCACATCCTGAGCACCACTGACAAACATCTAATCTTGTGAAATGTGTGGTAAATAGTGCCGCTCCGTAGTAGAGTAGGCTATGTGTGAACGCGAATCTTGAAAGTGAAAGTAAAAAGCAAACACGCATTTATAAGTGATTTCAATGTCCTGCATATTAATAATGGCTCCCTGATGCCTGCAATTTATATACAGGATAATTACCCAATGACATAATTGTGAAAGAAAGCATTGAAATATATTTTTCTTGTATATCACATATTTATTCTCTTTTGGGGTGCCGTAGTACACGTCATTACCTTTCCAAATACCGGATTCGGATTCAGGCACATCCCTATTCCTGACAATGCACGGCCTTGAGATGCATTTGTAAAAGTTGTAAAAATTATTTGTATCTTGACACAGCATTTCAGAAATGTGTCGTTCATGGTATTAGGTACTAAAAGAAGAGAGCGATGCAACCGTAAACAAAAACAGCAATAGTATCCACTTTTGATGATACCCAGGGTAACTTTTTGAGCTATGTTGTTTGGGCATTTTCCCACTGAGAATGGGTAACAAATTGCTCAAAAAGCTGCACCATGTATCATCAGCCTTAGGTTATGTATTTAAGGTGACATATCATGAAAATCTGAGTTTAAGTGCTGTAATTGGGTCTAATATAATATATAGATCTAATATAAACAATACAATTTCTTTCCCAGCCATCTACCTACACACACAAAAAAAACTTGACAGACAAATCAAAATAAAAAAAAAAAGAAAGACATCTTAGTTTAGTACTCACAGATGCGTGCGCTCAGAAAATCCTATATTTTAGAAGTTTAAACTAATATGGTTTAAAACGCTTGATTTCAGCAGAATTGACATGATAATCAAAACCAAACTGATGTTTTTTTAGCAAGGTATCTGAGATAAGAGCTGTAAAGGCACATCCCTATTCTGGTAAAGGGGACTGGGAGCAGCAGCTCATTTGCATTTAAAGATTGATGAATGAAACCAGCGTGTTTCTGCTTCCATTCAAAATAGTCATTTTCAAAATTATATAATAAATGATCTGTGGGGTATTTTGAGCTGAAACTTAACCTGAGGCTTATATTACATATTGTAAAAGGGGGCATAATAGGTCTCCTTTAAGACATGTGATGTTTAAATTGCTGTAGAAAATTATACAATTTTATTGGTATCTAAAATGTAAAATTTTAAATATGGTGATTACACAGAATATTGTTATTGTGTTGAAGCTCATTGTCTATGTTTGTTTCAGATTGGGCTGTTTTGTGAGTGAACCTGTGTCGCCATGACAACCCACGTGACCCTGGAGGATGCGCTGTCCAATGTGGACCTGCTGGAGGAGCTTCCCCTCCCAGACCAGCAGCCATGCATCGAACCCCCACCGTCCTCCATCATGTACCAGGTACATTTACACAAATGCATTTTTTTATATTTGTTGTTAGATGTAGAGTTCACAGTAAATTTGGATACAACTGGACTGACCTTCTGTCTGTTACTAGGCAAACTTTGACACCAACTTCGAGGACAGAAATGCGTTTGTCACTGGTATTGCCCGCTACATTGAACAGGCCACTGTGCACTCCAGCATGGTGAGTAGAAGGAGGACTTTGTGAAACAGCACATTAGAATTGCTGGTCATGTGACCAGAGAAGCAATAACGAAAGGATGTTGCATTATAACAAAGCTGCTCTTTCTGAAATCTTTTATCAGAAGGGCACTGAGAAGCAGAAACAGTCATTCAGTTTATCTGATGTAGGCTTTTCTTTGTTACAGCAAAATTTAAATCAGCCCAGAGCAGTGCAGTTCCCTTCCCAAAGCTTTTACTTAAAAAATAAAAATAAAAATTACCATATTTTTAGGAACTGTAATAAAACCATGTTTTTCCAACATGTAAACTGGCAATGTCATGGTGTTCTGTGAAGCACCTTGAAGTAACAGTTTGTGGTTAATAAGATTTTTTTGTGTGTGAATAAATGAATACATTTATCCAGCGAGAATGCATTAAATTGATCAAAAGTCGCATATATAATATTACAAATTACTGCTATTTTAAATTAACGCTGTTTATCTGAACATTCCTTTTATTACAGAATCCTAAAAAAAGGAATTCACAAAAGTATTATGCAGCAAAACTGTCGTGAACATTGGTAATAATAAGAAATTTTTTTCGAGCGCCAAATCAGCATATTAGAATGAATTCTGAAGGATCAAGTGATACTGAAGATTGGAGCAATGATGCTGAAAATTCAGCTTTGTATCACAGGAATAAATTACATTATAAAATACATTCAAATAAAAAACAGTTCTTTTAAATTATAACAATATTTTACATTATTACTGTTTTTACTGTATTTTTTATCAAATATATGCAGCCTTGATTAGCAAAAAACAAATAAATACCACAGTATATGAATGATACAGAGGCAAAGAATGAGAACCAGTAGTTATTATTATAATTTTTTTTCTAAGGTTTTGTGACTTTTAGAAATGTATTTGACTGGGAAATTGAGAAGAATGGGAATAGTTATGGATTTAATGAATCCACTGGCAGCCATATCACCCTGGAGCCCAAGACCGGTTTCCCACTGAAGCTAAGCAGGGCTGAGCCTGGTCAGTACCTGGATGGGAGACCTCCTGGGAAAACTAGGTCGCTGCTGGAAGAGGTGCTATTGAGGCCAGCAGGGGGGCTCAACCTGTGGTCTGTGTGGGTCCTACCACCCCAGTGTAGACGTTAAACTGAGGTCCTGACTCTTTGTGGTCTCCTTCGGATGAGACGTTAAACTGAGGTCCTGACTCTCCGTGGTCATTAAAGATCCCAGGATGTCTTTCGAAAAAGAGTAGAGCTGTGACCTCGGCATCCTGGCCAAATTCACCCATTGGCCTCTGACCATCATGGCCTCCTAACAATCCCCATATCTGCTGATTGGCTTCATCACTCTGTCTCCTCTCCACCAATAAGCTGGTGTGTGGTGGGCCTTCTGGCGCAATATGGCTGCCGTCGCATCATCCAGGTGGATGCTGCACACTGGTGGTGGATGAGGAGATACCCCCTGACAATGTAAAGCGCTTTGAGTGCCTAGAAAAGCGCTATATAAATGTAATGAATTATTATTATTATTATTACTTATCAAATAAAAAATCAACTTACAAAAAAAAACTCAACAACTACAAAACATCACCAAAAAAAATATTAATTATTATTATAATAATTATATGTATATATATACGACTATTTTTCCAAAAAAAAAAAACAAAAAATCTATTTTGATCAATTTGAGTAAAATTGTGTTTTGTTTTGTTTTTTTAACCAAGAAAGTGGCCAGATGAAAACCACTATTTTCTGTTTCAAACTTTCACATACCATCTTTAGGTTATAATAACATTAAAAATTCAAATCCAGATTTTGATTTTCAAAGATTTATTATAATTTTCTTCTTTTTTATTGAATCAGTATAAAAGTATTTTTCATACTGAAACTGTTGAAAATACACAACATAGTAAGTTGATCCACGTATGACAGGCTCTGAACTTGGTCAGTACTAATCTTATATACAGGCACTGGACTAAAAATAGATTAAATCAGTCATCGCTCCCAAAATGAATTCAACGGGTCATCTTGTTAATGCTATAAATTAATTACAACAATAAAAGAAAATTTCATAATGAACATACATGAACAACAACATCACATTAAACCACAAAAATTCCAAATTGACATTTCCATTAAATTCAACTAGTTACCAAAAGTGCATTCATCTTTGCCATGTTACATTCATTTAGTTGAGTAGTGCTATACGCTGTATTAACAAAAACATTAATGGTATTAATAAAAACACTTACACTGACAAGCTATGCAATATCGCATTCATAATCAAATGCGATTATGAACGCGATATTGCATTACTTGTCAGTGATGTACGGCTCTGTGTATTAAATGCTGCTCAATCTGAAAGCACGCAATGGAGATTTATCACAGAACCGGCTTTACTGATGAGATGCGCATGACAAGTGGAATGGTGCGCTGTGATTGGTTGAACGGATATATCGCATTCTGCAAAGAAAGGAGTTTGTGGCGGTTTGGAAAAAAAGGGAGAAAACATTACCTAATAACTCTGCGAATATAGCATTTTGCATACAATTAAAAATGGACTTTTCAATACCGACCAGATACAATACTGATTTTGGTGGAAACTCAATTTTTAAAAAAAAATGGCATTTATCGATTAAAATTGAGTAAATAAATAAATATATAATATATATTATATATATATAATATATATATATATATATATATATATATATATATATATATATATATATATATATATATATATATATATAAATTTTCCCTTTAATTATATAGTGCTTTTAACAATAGAGATTGTGTCAGTTCTCCACTGGCCAGACAAAACCAGTAGTTGAGTTCCAGGCTGCAGCAAACTCACATTGTGCAGAGGACTCCTCTGGTTCCTGTGGTCTTGTCCCGGTGGCTGTCTAGGAGACAAGGTCTTTACTGGGGATCTGTCTCTGGTGCGCATCTAGTTGTCCTAGTCTCCGCTTATATTCAGGGCTGTCAAGGTTGTCTCTAGGTGCTGATCCACCATCTGTGCTGGATACGTACTGGATCCAGGTGACTGCAGTGACCATCTGATCTGGATACAGACTGGATCCGGTGGCTGCGGTTACCTCAGAATAAGAGAGAAACAGACTACTATTAGCATAGATGCCATTCTTTTAATGATGTAGCAAGTACATTGTGTGTTATTGTAATTGTTCCCAGTTCTGGTTGTCCTAATTAATGCAGCCTTAAAAACAGATATGAATATTAGAAATGTGTTAGTGTGTTATGTGTAAGCCAGATTAAAGAGATGGGTCTTTAATCTAGATTTAAACTGACAGAGTGTGTCTGCCTCCCGAACAATGTTAGGTAGGTTATTCCAGAGTTTTGGCACTAAATAGGAAAAGGATCCTCCGCCCGCAGTTGATTTTGAAATTCTAGGTATTATCAAACTGCCAGAGTTTTGAGAATGCAGCAGACGTGGAGGACTATAATGCAATAAGAGCTCATTCAAATACTGAGGTGCTAAACCACTCAGGGCTTTATAAGTAATAAGCAAGATTTTAAAATCTATACAGTGTTTAATAGGGAGTGTTGAAAGAACCGGGCTAATATGGTCATACTTCCTGGTTCTAGTAAGAACTCTGTCTGCTGCATTTTGAACCAGTTGGAGTTTATTAAGTGTGTAGAACCATCCAATAAAGCATTACAATAATCTAACCTTGAGGTCATGAACACATGAATTAACATTTCTGCATTTGACATTGAGAGCATAGGTCACAATTTAGATATATTTTTGAGATGGAAAAATGCAGTTTTACAAATGCTAGAAATGTGCCTTTCAAAGGAAAGATTGCTATCAAATAGCACACCTAGGTTCCTAACTGATGACGAAGAATTGACAGAGCAGCCATCGAGTGTTAGACGGTGTGAATTTCTGAATTGAACATCTCGAACCATATCAACAGATTTGCAGATGTGATGACTATTTAAGGGCCAGGCATGTGAAAGCTGGGCAAGATATTTTGTGCCATGTCAAAACCCCATCAGTTTCAATTCTGTTTTGGCAGAGAGCTCAGGACAAACACCTTTTCACAAAGAGACCCTTGTTTATGCTTGTTTTGTACAGTTTTGTTTCTGTGGGGGTTTGTGCTGCATAGAAATGGTATGCATAGAAATGGATCTATTCCACCTCTTCTTCTCACAGCTCAGTGGATCGTGTATGTGTGTGGACTGTCAAACAGGAGTGCACATTACTCCTCAAGGACTGGAGGTCCTGATTGCTTCAGCTACCTTCTGCTTAATCTCTAATGAGAGCATAGATGTGGACTTTGTATGCTATACAGAAGTGGCTGGATGAATGATGTGGTCTCACTAAACTTGGATTTAGGATTAAATGCAGTGTTTGCAGGGTGAACAGTGTAGGCCTATTGAAATCAAATCCTCATACTTTCTTCGTCTCGTCTCACTTTTATACATTTAAATCAACTTAACATACAGACTCTATTCAGATGTTTTGTAGATGATTAATTAGTAAGTTTGACAAGTCCAGTGCTTTCAGTGATGACCAAAGACCACAAAGTGTCTGGGGAAAAATTCAGAGAAAATAATTATAAAAATAAACTATTTAAATAAGTTAAATTACCAAGTGTATTTCTGTTTTTATTTCACATCTTTATTACTTATTACCATATTACAATTTCATTCTTCTTTCTATAAGCTAAATTTGAAATTCACAATTTTTCCTCCAAAAAATATTCATAATCCTATTGACATAAAATGCAAAAAATAAATAAATTATATATATATATATATATATATATATATATATATATATATATATATATATATATATATATATATATATATATATATATATATATATATATTATAAACATTATATTAAATATTACTTTGAATATTTACAATATATTTTTTAACTGTTTTTCTTTTATGTAATGTTTCTGAAGAATATAAACTTGTATGATCAGGTAAAGCTGCAACAAGCAAAACCATTCAGGGCTTCCTCAAGACTGTTGTTGACTAGTTTAGGTAAACCACTGACTAGTTTTACAGATATTTAGTTTGCAAAGCCTTCGTTGTAATACTTGCTGAATGCTACTGAATTGTGATTGGCAGAAATCCAGGTTACATGTTTTATTAATGGAAAGTAGAGCATAATTAGGGACTCTTATACCCAGTCTACAATAAAATGCATGACAAAACTGAATTGCTGCCACTCTAATCAGCGGAACTGTCTAGACTGCAAGGGCTCTGGTGATTCTAGGTTTAGCATCTCTCCCTCTGTCTAGTTATACTATGTAGCAATAATGGTCACTTCCAGCAAAAAAGTGTTGTTTGGATTGTTTTTTCTAAGCATGAGGTCAGTAAAATTATTTAGCTCACATTTACACAGAATTTGCAGGAGATTATATGGCTGGTTCCTGTAAAGTTGTTGTTAATTTTCCTCTTTTTCAAACTCTTTTTTTTTCTTCTCAGAATGAAATGCTGGAGGAGGGGCATGAGTATGCCGTCATGCTATACACCTGGAGGAGCTGCTCCAGAGCCATTCCTCAGGTAGACACACAGACACACACGTGACATCCAATGCAGTAACAGTGCTCCGATGTGAGGTGTATTCTCAAATGCATGCACAATTTGGCCTACTGGCCCACATACAATTTTAATACAAGGCATGTCATAGTGCGGAAGAGAAACTAGATAAGAATGGGCTATTAAGTTACATATGCATAGATTTTTTGAAGTTTGTGAATGTTGCTGCCAACATTCAAAAGACTATGTGCTAAGTCTTGTTTTTTAAGATATGCTGTCTGTCCGAAGAGAATCTGAACCCTTTTTCGATTGTTTATCTAAAAGATATGATTGAAAGGAGGACCCAGTCAACAACATGATTGCCCTGCATTCACTGCAGAGAAAAGGCTCATTATTCAGAATCTGAATCCTGCCAGTTTAATGACGCCCTCTTGTGCATATCAGGTGAAGTGCAACGAGCAGCCAAACCGAGTGGAGATCTACGAGAAGACTGTGGAGGTGCTGGAACCTGAGGTCACCAAGCTCATGAAATTCATGTACTTCCAGGTAAGAGCGGAATTTCTTATTAAATACTTATTAATCCTCACATGTCATGATTATCCATCAAACAACAACTCTGATCAGAAAGAGGGAAAAACACTCATTGCTCATTATTATTTTTTTTCTCTTTATTTTTATTTGCTTATAGAAAATAATTTCTTAATATTTATATTCATATTTAACTTTTCAAATAAAGGAGTGTATTAATTAAGTAGCATAGCATAGTTTTTGCTGGGCTTTAACATTGATATCCCTCCTTCTAGCGCAAGGCCATTGAACGTTTCTGCAGCGAGGTAAAGCGACTATGTCATGCTGAGCGCAGGAAAGACTTTGTGTCCGAGGCCTACCTCCTTACTTTAGGAAAGTTCATTAACATGTTTGCTGTGCTGGACGAACTGAAGAACATGAAGTGCAGTGTTAAAAATGATCACTCTGCTTACAAGAGGTATAATGGTCATGCTTAAATTTAAAGGAGTCATTAAAACACTGTGACATACATACACACATACATGCATTATTTTAAAAAAAGGTTTCATATTTCTGTTTCTTCTTTACAGAGCAGCTCAATTCCTGAGAAAGATGGCTGACCCACAGTCCATCCAGGAGTCCCAAAACCTCTCTATGTTTTTAGCCAATCACAACAGAATTACACAGGTATGTTTAACTTCAAATATGGTCATATTTATGTTAATGGAATAAGAGCTAAAAACACCAAAAAGGAACCATAAAAGTGGTCCATACAGCTTCTGTAACTATACGTTAGGCTTGTGTGAGGAACAAGTGCTTTTTCATGGATAGTCTTGTCTTCCCCCAAAGCTTTTCTGTTCACTTTTCATTTAGACATTTGCGTGCAGTGTGTCATGTTTTATGTGATGTTTGTCCAGTGTCTGCACCAGCAGCTGGAGGTTATCCCAGGTTATGAGGAGCTGCTGGCTGATATTGTTAACATCAGTGTGGATTACTACGAGAACAAGATGTACCTGACCCCCAGTGAGAAACACATGCTGCTAAAGGTGAGCGCATCCATTCCTGCTGAAGCTCTTTAGACTTGACTGAAAGATCTTTACAAATGAAGGCATGGCTCTGTGTTTCAGGTCATGGGTTTTGGCCTATATTTGATGGATGGAAATGTCAGCAACATCTACAAGCTGGATGCAAAGAAAAGAATAAACCTTAGCAAAATCGATAAGTTCTTTAAGGTGAAGACAAACGTTCTGGATCTCTTGAAAATTGACTGGTTTTTTTTGAGTGTAACATTTGTTTTGGTTGCCTTCACAGCTTCAGGTTGTGCCCCTGTTTGGAGACATGCAGATCGAGCTGTCACGATACATAGAAACAAGTGCACACTATGAAGAGAACAAGTCCAAGTGAGTGATTGACTACTTAAGATAAAAAGCACATCTTGTAACCGCATTGTTTTTCATCTGATACTAGTTCTCTTTTTTTGAAAGATGAAATATTCAGACGTTTTAGCTCAGTAACTTTTTTTGAAATACTTTTATTCAATATCAAGAGTTGCATCAAAAGTCACAGTAAAGGCATTTATAATGTTTTCATAAAAGATTTCGGTCTCAAATGAATGCTGTTCTTTTGAACTTTCTATTCATCAAAGAATCCTAAAAAATTGTCACAGTTTCCAAAAGAATATTAGCCAGCACAGTTTTTTTGAACATTGATAATAAATGTTGAATAATAGAAGTGTTTCTTGAGCAGCAAATCAGCATTTTAGAATGATTTCTGAAGGATCATCTCTTTCAAATTCAGTTTTAATTTGATAAAAATAATTAGATTTTAAAATCTATTAAAATAGAAAACAGTTGTTTTACATTGTAATAATATTCCACAATGTAACTGTTTTTACTGTATTTAGACTTCTTGAAGTGTACATCTTTTTAGTAGTGTCTTTTTTCCTCTCTCTCTCTCAGATGGACCTGCACTCAGAGCAGCATCAGTCCGCAGTATAACCTGTGTGAGCAGATGGTGCAGATCAGAGACGACCACATCCGCTTCATCTCTGAGCTGGCGCGCTACAGTAACAGTGAGGTGGTGACTGGATCAGGGTTGGACAGTCAGAAATCTGATGAGGAATACAAGGAGCTTTTCGACCTGGCACTCAGAGGACTGCAGCTTCTGTCCAAGTGGAGCACTCATGTCATGGAAGTGGTACGTTTGAGATCATTAAAGCAGTTTTAAGCATTCCAGTTCTCCATCTATCTTGCATTTGAACTGTCTTCTCTTCCTCTAGTACTCTTGGAAACTAGTCCACCCGACTGATAAGTTCTGCAACAAGGACTGTCCGGGCACAGCTGAGGAGTATGAACGCGCCACACGCTACAACTACACCAGCGAGGAGAAGTTTGCCTTGGTGGAGGTCATTGCTATGATCAAGGGTCTTCAGGTTCTGATGGGCCGGATGGAGAGCGTGTTCAACCAGGCCATCAGGCACACAATCTACTCTGCCCTGCAGGACTTTGCACAAATGATCCTGAGAGAGCCACTCAGACAGGCTGTGCGCAAGAAGAAGAACGTCCTCATCAGGTAAGATGTACACCACATGAAAAATACATACTTTTTTGGGCATTACTTATCTCCTTGCTTCCATATAGTGTACTTCAGGCTATTCGTAAAACCATCTGTGATTGGGAAGGAGGAAGAGAACCTCCTAATGACCCCTGTCTAAGGGGAGAGAAGGACCCCAAAGGAGGATTTGACATCAAAGTTCCTCGTCGTGCTGTTGGCCCCTCGAGCACACAAGTCAGTTAAATTATGTTTGCAACATAGAAGATATTTAGTTCTGTTTATAAAGATTGTTTCTGAGTAATATGTGTTCCTCCCTGTCCTGTAGCTCTACATGGTGCGCACCATGCTGGAGTCTCTCATCGCTGATAAAAGTGGCTCTAAGAAGACTCTTCGCAGCAGTCTGGATGGCCCCATCGTTCAGGCCATAGAGGACTTCCACAAGCAGTCTTTCTTCTTCACCCATCTCCTGAACTTTAGTGGTGAGACAACAGCATTGGTTTTCTGTATTGCAACCGTATCATCTTTATGTGTCAGTCTAGACTGAGAAATGTCTTATTCTCTCGTGACTGGCTGATAGAGGCCCTGCAGCAGTGTTGTGATCTGTCCCAACTGTGGTTCCGAGAGTTCTTTCTGGAGCTCACTATGGGCCGTCGCATCCAGTTCCCTATTGAGATGTCCATGCCTTGGATCCTCACCGACCACATTCTGGAGACCAAAGAGCCCTCCATGATGGAGTATGTGCCACATACACACAGTTTTTACCGGTTATTAAGCTACACTAAGATTCAGAAGTTTGGAGTCAGTGTTATATTTATTCTGTGTTAGGGATGTGTTAAAATGATCAAAGGTAACAGTGAAGACATTGTTACAAAAGATTTCTGTTTCAAATAAATGCTGTTCCCTTTGAACTTTCTATTTATCAAAGAATCCTGAAAAAAATGCATCACAGTCTCCGTAAAAATATTACGCGGCACAACCGATTGCATTTGTTATTGATAATAACAAGAAATGTTTCTTGAACACCAAATCATCATTACAAATGATTTCTGAAGGATGATGTGACATTGAAGATTCCGCTTTGCCATCACAGGAATGAATTATATTTTAAAATATAAAACAGTTATTTTAAATTGTAATAAATGTTACATAAAATTGCTGTTTTCACTGTATTTTTGATCAAATCATTGCAACCTTAATGGGCGTAAGAGAAAAATCCTACCAACTCTAGCGGTAGTGTATATGAACACTGTCAGATTATAGCATTTTTGAGATTAATCTTTTTTTCCCTCAGATATGTGTTGTATCCGTTGGACCTTTATAATGATAGTGGTTATTATGCCCTCACCAAATTCAAGAAGCAGTTCCTCTATGATGAGATAGAGGCTGAGGTAGAGTGTCACAGACTTGTTTATTATTGTCTTCCATTCAAAAATATTTTAATAAAAACTGAAGCGATCTCTTTTTCATTATAGGTCAACCTGTGTTTCGATCAATTTGTGTACAAGTTAGCTGACCAGATATTTGCCTACTACAAAGCAATGGCTGGAAGGTAACAATATCCCTGTCTCATCTTAAAAGTTTCATTTCAGAGGTCAAATCAAAGAAATGACTCTGTTATAGATCATATGTTTTTTTCTCTTCCTCACAGTGTCCTCCTAGACAAACGCTTCCGTGCAGAGTGTAAGAACTACGGTGTGATCATTCCATACCCGCCTTCAAACCGCTACGAAACACTGCTCAAACAGAGACATGTGCAGGTGTGACATTATACCCATTACCAATAAGAATGGGCAACTTTGTTTTAATGTTAAGCAAACGTACTATCACTCTCGATACTTTGTAAATGATAAATCTAACAACATATTTGTGCTTTTTTTAGCTGCTGGGTCGCTCCATTGACCTGAACAGATTGATAACCCAGAGGATCTCAGCAGCCATGTACAAATCCCTGGATCAGGCCATCAGCCGCTTTGAGAGCGAGGACCTCACCTCCATAGTGGTGAGAAACTCATGCTATTAGACTGTTTTGGTATTTGTTGTCATCATAATCTGTATTCTTTGGTATTACACATGTGCAGACATTTTTCTTTCCCATTTGGACATCTGGTGTCTTGATTTAGAAAATCAAAGACTCTGACTAAGAACTTTGGAATATTCACCAAACTGAAATTGGTTTGTTCCCTGTGTTTCAGGAGCTTGAATGGCTGATGGAAATCAACAGGTTGACTCATCGCCTGCTCTCGAAGCACATGACCCTGGACAGTTTTGACGCCATGTTCCGTGAGGCGAACCACAACGTGTCTGCTCCATATGGCCGCATCACGCTACATGTCTTCTGGGAACTCAACTTTGACTTCTTACCAAACTACTGTTACAATGGCTCCACCAACAGGTCGGTGAATATAAGTTGTAGACACAAAGCCATACTAATGTAGTTCAATATAGATGACAATGTTGACAAAAGTGTTCAATCTCACGAAACAGGTTTGTGCGGACAGCCATTCCCTTTACCCAGGAGCCTCAGAGGGACAAACCTGCCAATGTCCAGCCATACTACTTGTACGGCTCCAAGGTCTGTAAGCAGCATGATTAGCTTGTGATACTGAACCAAAGACTTAAATGTGTTTCATACAGAGTACTAGAGAATATCAATGTCTATTTTTAAACATCTCGCTCTGTTTTTCAGCCTTTGAACATTGCCTACTCCCACATCTACAGTTCCTACAGGAACTTTGTGGGTCCTCCGCACTTCAAAACAATCTGCCGTCTTCTTGGTTACCAGGGCATCGCTGTGGTGATGGAGGAACTGCTCAAGATTGTCAAGAGCTTGGTATCATGTCTCTCTGTTTAGTGTACATGTAGTTGTAGTTTTTTTGAACATTTCCTTTTTTCATTTGTCCTGTTCATCTGTCTTTTCCAGTTGCAAGGCACCATCCTGCAGTATGTGAAGACCCTCATAGAGGTGATGCCCAAGATCTGCCGTCTCCCTCGTCATGAGTACGGATCACCAGGTGAGATCAGGACTAGTAACACTCCAGTTGTGTCACAGTCTAATAATGAGTTCAGAGGCCAAATGTTTTAGCTATTATATTAAATTCTGGTGCAGAATTGTACCATCAGAGTCCCTCCACTTCCCCTAACTCCACCTGTCTAGATCTACTACGGGATTTATGTATTTATGTATGCCTATTCATTAGGGCTGTGCGATATTGAATAAAATGCGATATGCATACCCTATTATTTGATATGCGAAACCAATATTGCAAAAAAGTGTGTAAAATCAATTTCAATTATATTTTAAAATATTTAAAAATTAAAATTATATAACCAATATGTTTCACATTCATTCTTAGTTAAGAAAGAATCACTATAACTTCTGAAAGTGACCAGCGGTGTTTTAGCATTACATTAAAAGTAATGTCACAAAACAGAAAAGTCATTTTAACATCAGTGTGAACATACAAAAAAAATTATAATAATAATGACACTAATTTTATATCATTGTAAACAAAAAATAAGTGTCTGTTAATGCTTCAGTGTAGATATAATTATATTGGATAATTATTGTTAATTTAGTACAACAAATTAATTTGTATAACAGTTTGTAAAACACATTTTATAGCTTATTAATGTTGAGAAGACTGTAACTGTAGCATATGAATGTCAGATCCTAGCCTGGAGTGTTTTTGATGTTATGTAATGTGGAACATTTGTCAGGCATCCTGGAGTTCTTCCACCATCAGCTGAAGGACATCATTGAGTACGCTGAGCTCAAGACAGATGTGTTTCAGAGTCTGAGGGAGGTGGGCAACGCTGTTCTCTTCTGTCTGCTCATCGAGCAAGCTCTGGTGAGACCCTCTCTGGCGTACTCTTCCTTTTTGCATGACGTAGTGTAATTGCATAGTCGATCGTTTATCACTTTACTCCTAATTAGTTGGTCCAAAACTTAATCTCAAAGCTGATTTCTATTTTAGATTTAGTCATTCAGACCTGCCAACCTGTACACATTTTGTGCATTTTGACCTCAAAGTACAATTCTAAGATTTGTGACTCCAAGCAACAGAAAAATCAAATGCCGCCTTTGTGTTCAATAAGGCAACTGAAGTAGTGAATTTTTTTTTTTTTTTTTTTTTTTTTTACTTTTTTTTTTTTTTACTTTTTATAGCATTATGCTAAAATTGACAATAAATCCACATTTGGCTGCTACTCAAAAATATTGCTTTCTCAAAGTGTTATCCCTCTCTAAGCTATATATTATTAGATTGTTTTCTTCATGATATGGTGGTGAATATGGGAAAATAAGTGCCAAAATGATGCTAAACTATGCTTTATACTATTGCGGTTCTCAAAATATTTTGCCAAGGTTGGCAGGTCTAATCTTTCATAAAATGCCTTGTTTTCTTCTGAATAATTATGATATGCTTTATGCAAATATTTTTTGTAATGAAAGCATTTGATTGGTGCACCAAAATTCAAGGCCCAGTCCTTGACGTGACTCAGCCTGGCTTTGCTAATCAGCTGCATAAAGAGGCAGATTTGAATTTGTAGAAAGTGTGTGTTGTATGCTGATGTGTATGCCAGTGTGTGTGCGTTTCTGGATGTGAATGTTAATGAATAACTGTGTGTATGTTAAAGCTTGTGTGGGTGGAGGACACTGCTGCCATCTGCCCCTAAAAAGCAACTTTATTTCTCATTACACGCTGGCAACAACTACAGGTGGTAAGGAATTAGGCCTCATTCATGTAACCGAACCACAAACTGACTGAACGCACACTCTTCCTAGTTTTTATACTTTTTTTTAGTCACTTTTGTGTCGTGTTCTGCCATGGATTCAAGGACGCTAGTGTCACCGAGACGAGAATAAAACCCGAAATGTAATACGGAGCTGTGAACGTCTGGCACTGTCGTGACGTTTGGACCCTGCACACTCCCACTGGGTTAATATTAAGAGGCTTGTTTAGGATCATTTCCTCCAAAGGAAGTCTTCCTTGCTTTCATGGCAGTCACGACTCCTCTCTGGCTGCCTGTGACGTCCCGTGCTGGTGCACATCTGCTTCCATACACTTCTCTTCTTCTGACTGTAACTCTTCTGATGCCTGTTTCTCTTGTGTTTCTGTTTGGGACTCTCTCTCTGAAGCATAGTGAATGTGTCGGATGATCATTGCACGCTGATCTCTCATTAACATCGTTTCTGTCAGGATGCTCTTCTGGTCGTCTCTCTTCTTGTTTGGATGTTGTTCGGTGCTTGTTTTATTATTGTGAATGAAGTGATTTTTGCTCAAATTTGTGTACCTCATTGATTTGAAGGTCATTGCCATAAGACCTTTCTACTTTCACATTGCATTTAGGGTTTACACCATCTGCCACAATAATAATTTATTACATATTTTTTATCTTTCTGGGTTTATATTAGTAAATATTGATGTAGAGATTTAATACAATGCATATTAATAGTAAGGGATGTGCAAAACTACATTTAGTTGTCTACAGTTGGTGGATTGGGCCTATTTTTGTGTTCAGAAACATCTAGATGGAGTACAACAGACTGAAACGTAGAACACATGAGTCACAAGACTTTTTTTAAGATAACATCTTAAATGTTTCTCAAGGCATAAATTGCTGACGGAAAAAATGGGGCATGTCGCAACAACCAAGGACAATCTGCATTCTGCATACATACACAGACCGACTTTAAAAAAATAGTGTTAAATTAATAAAATAAAGAATATGCCACCCTTTAACCACCAGATCTTTAACACATACACACACACACACACACACACATGTATATATATGTATATATATATATAACCTTTTATTGCACAAAACATAAGTTCTCATAGAAATATGCATATTATATGTAAATATGTATATATTTATAGAAATATTTATGTTTTTAATATAAGTAATATAAATATCTAATAAATATGAGACTATGCCTTATAATAGGAATGCTGTTCATTGCTGGTGATTTAAAGGAATTGTTCTGAAATTGTTTCAAGTTGTTTTGAACTGTTTTGAACTTTCGAGTAGAATCAGAAAGTGCTATTTATGATCAAATTATTGGATGAGTTCCTTTTATCAGTACTTTATTTGGTATAATCAGTTACTGGTATTCAGACTGAGCTTCTCAGTCAACATCAATTCTACTTAAGTATCCTCATATTTAGGACCAGAATGTTACATTTTCACATTTTCATACATATTACGACTAACCCATTTTCACACTGATGTGTGTGATGTTTGTGCTGTGTAAAGCTTGATTCAGATTTCATTTAACAGTGTGATGATGAAGCATTTTTCATTCATTCCCCGTCATGTTTTTGTTTTGTTTGTTTGAACTCAGTCACAGGAAGAAGTTTGTGACTTACTTCATGCTGCACCCTTCCAGAACATCCTCCCAAGGGTCTACATCAAAGGTGAAAAATTACATTAGGAAACTACGAGATCATGTTCCTCTTCAGTGCTTTCTGATTAAGAGATCTTATATATAATTTTATACCTGCTGAAATCTTCCTTTAATTATGAATTTTACAGAGGGGGAGCGACTTGAGGTGAGGATGAAGAGGCTGGAGGCAAAGTACGCTCCTCTTCACCTGGTGCCCCTCATTGAGAGACTTGGGACCCCACAGGTGAGGCACTCAGAGATCTCATTTGTCAGTAGCAGAACATATTTAACACTAGGGCATTCTTTTTATAAATAGAAATGTTTTGTAACATTGTAAATGTCTTTACTCTCACATTTGATCAATTAAATGCCTTTTTGCTGAATAGAGTAAGAAAAAACAAACATTTGAGGTGGCAATATAGGTTAATGCATCTATTTGGTCTCCATTTTAACCAAACGTTTTGTTTTTTAATAATCTTTTTAGCAAATTGCAATAGCACGAGAAGGAGACCTGCTGACGAAGGAGCGTCTGTGCTGTGGTCTGTCCATGTTTGAAGTCATCCTGACTCGCATTCGCAGCTTCCTGCAGGACAGTGTGTGGCGAGGCCCGCCCCCCACCAATGGCGTCATGCATGTGGATGAGTGCATGGAGTTCCACCGCCTCTGGAGCGCCATGCAGTTTGTGTACTGCATCCCTGTGGGCACGCACGAGTTCACTGCAGAGTATGCATATACATTCAGCATGGCTGTTTTTAATAGTAAACGAGCACTTGATAACTGAAATGTTTTGGGGGGTTTTGTGTTTAGGCAGTGCTTCGGTGATGGTCTGAACTGGGCTGGATGTGCCATTATTGTGCTATTAGGACAACAACGTCGCTTTGACCTCTTCGACTTCTGCTACCACTTGCTGAAGGTCCAGAGGCAGGACGGCAAAGATGAGATCATTAAAAATGTGGTACGTTTCTGATTTCATAGACTTAAACTATTAAAAAAATTACATAAATCATTCCAGGAAGCTCTTAACAGTCAGCAATGCAATAAACACTAATGTTTTTTTTTTAAGAAAACCATTATTTTTATTCAGCAAAGATGCATTTAACTGATGGCAGTAAATGCATTTGTAATGTTACGAAATGTCTGTTTCTGCTTTTTATTCATCAAACAGTACTGGAAAAATGCATAATGCTTTTTACAAAATTATTAAGCAGCACCAATGTCTTGAGCAGCAAATCAGCATATTAAAATGTTTTCTGAAGGATCATGTGACACTGAAAAGTCAGCTTTGCCATTATAGGAATAAATAAAATTTAAAAAAAAATTTAAATAGAAAACTGTTTTAAAATTGTAATAATATTTCACAGTATTACTGTTTTTACTGTATTTTAATCAAATAAATGCAGCCTTGGTGAGCATAAGAGTCATCTTTCAAAATCATAAGATCATACAGACCCCAAACTTTTGAAAGGTAGTGTAAATGTTCCAACTTGTAAATATGGGCTTCTGTATTAAATATTTTGTCGTGTAACTTTCAGCCCCTGAAGAAGATGGCAGACCGCATCAGAAAGTATCAGATTCTTAACAACGAGATCTTCGCCATCCTCAACAAGTACATGAAGGCTGTGGAGACAGACAGTTCTACTGTGGAGCATGTTCGCTGTTTCCAGCCTCCTATACATCAGTCTCTGGCCACCACATGTTAAACAAACTTTATTTGACTTACAGCTATCCTATTCTTCCTCTGGTGTGACATTGGTCTCAAACGTAGTGTACAGGGCCTTAGAGCTTTCAAGATTGCCTCTGCTTTATTTAAACGAGAGACGAACCTCCAGTCTCGCCACATGGTTAAAAAACACAGTAGATTTCTCAGTCTGCCCCAGCTGTTATCTAACCCTTATGAATATCAACACTCACCATCCCTTTTGAATGAGACTTGAAGTGAACCACTTTGAGAGATTTAGGACTGCCGAAAATATTTCCAAGTCACCAGAGGAAGTTTGAACAAATGTTAAGTTCTAGTTAAAAAAAAAAAAAAGTAAATATAAATGACTTTTATTATTAAGAGAAAACATGATTAATGTCAATTAATGTCTTTTTTAACATCATGCCCATACAGATTTCATTTATAATAGTATTTGCATGTACCTCACAAATTCCATATATCCTAATATTGTTTGTACTGTAATATACAGACCAAAAAGCAAGAGTACAACTATGGATACATATATCCATAATAATTTCCCCCCTTTCTAATTCTTTTATGGCCAGAATTGTTTACAGCATTCTGTTCTCTTTATTGTATTACAGCACTGGTTTACAGATCTTTGCATTTGTAACATCCATCATTGTGAATGTTGCAGTTTGATGCTGTCAAGAATTGCGTGTAGTACTTGTTCTAACTTTATTGGTACTTAACTGGTATCAGTATTTGCCTCAACTATTGAAAAGTAACCTCACTTATCTTTTCTGTCAGTTTAATCTCGGTTTTTGGACTGTTAATTTTATACACAATAACCATGTGTAATCTAGTGAAGCAGTTCTGAAGTACTAATAACTGGATTTGTGCTGTGATAGCATCGCTTTGCTCACCTCTTATTGTTACAGACTGCAGTAGTAATACTGCATTACCTTGACCAATAACGGACAAAAAGGGAAAACATTGGACATCCACTGTTCAATATCAAGGTTACTAAAACTTCCAGAAATGTTTCAGTATTTACCCTCACAGGCCCTTTGCTTCAGCAGTGTTAGACAGATTGGCAAGCGTTCTGTTCAGTTTTGTAATTTATGTGGCTGTTGTAAATGTAACCTCATGAATGCTCATCATATTCTGTTATTTCCTTTTTTTCCAGATTGATTTTAATCTGTTTTTAAATAACTGTTGAATTAAATGGGTATTTTCCAGTAATCTATTTATGCATAAAAGTTGATTTTTCTTGCTCTTGGAAGGGTTAATATGTGAACAATGATGGAAAAAAAGTGTTTTGACTTTAAGGAAGTGCTGTTTTAAAAACTCAAAGCATGACAGGTGTAATTTATTGTCATCATGGATCTATTTGTGACATGAGATTTTTGTTCATATTGTTGTACAAGTGATCATGTTTTGAAATACAAAAAAAAAGGAGAAAATAGTACAATGTACAACAAATGGTTCTGAACAGGAGTTCTAATTATGTTGTATTTCCATGAAATAAAAAAGATCTAACGGAAACTGGCTATTTTATTTATTTATTTGCATTTAATTTCAATTATTTTGCATTTCATATAAATCATTGACTTGCACCAGCATTTTAATCTAGACTTGAGCCTTAGATTATCACAATCAATCATCTTTCAGTTTAATTCAAAAGTTGCGTTATAAAATGGTTTTTTTAACTAAATAACCATGGTTTTTTTTGATTCCTTTGATATTTTTGTCACCAACACATATCAAAGTAGAGAACATTGCAATGCTCACTTGATGTATTAGCCTCAAACTTCATTTCATCTAAGAGTCTTCAGATATGACTGTGTTAATGCCCAATTGGTGATTTAATCAGTAAGTTCCTGGCATTTCTCACACCTTGGGTAGGTCTGAATAGGATGTAATTAATTGCCTTGTTTTTAAGGGCATTTCATCTAATGCAGGAGGCACTTAGCACTAGATAAACATTTCCTCCACATGGAGATGATGGCACAGCTGGAAATGTGAGGAATCCAGTGTTTTTTGTTGTTTTTGTTTTTTTAAAACTGTCTCCTCAACTGTGGAAGTTTTAAGTATGGTATGAATATTTTGGTCTCTCCTTTTTCAATATGAATACACAACTCATAAAGTCTGTTTTGTACGAGCAGGAGTGTTTCTTGAGGCCTCTGATTGGCTGAGCTCAACTGGAAGGCAGATGAGGGTGGTGCTTTTAAATGGCACACAGAGTAAATGTTTGCTTTCCATCAATAAAGATGACACCCAACACCCCCAATCCGCCAAACAGCTGTCTCCCACAATGGAGAGCACCAAGATGTGGAGTGAGAGAAAGTGAGGGGGGCGAGCTGTGACCACTGAAGGAGACACAATGCCAACCTTACAGACTGGAAAAAAGAAAGAGATGCACATCAATATATTTCTAGGTCAAGGGTCTTTATAATAGTATCAGTGTCAAAAATAGATTTTAAAATTATTGCCCTCTTAAATTTCAGGAGCTTTTACCTCTAAGAAGAGATTATTATTTTCTAATCATAGAAACATATTAGGTGTGATCATTTTATATCACATCACATTAATAGATGTATTTGAGAATTTGTATTAAGCATAAAAACAAATCTTATTCAGTTAATAATATATTTTTATCTATAGGCCTAGAATATAGGTATTTTGTTACTTTTGTCTTTTATTTTGCTGCTGATTGTTCTGTTTCCTCATATAATTCCACATATTAGTCTTTATCAAGGTATCAAGGATGATGAAAGATTTATCGAGGATGCAAGAAAGAAAGAATGAAACATTGTCATTTTACATTATCAAGAGATAGGCCTAATCTAACCATTGTTGTGTTATGGTGTAACCTTTCTTACTTAAAGTCGTTTGAGCACAGGTTGAACAATGTTTTGGGCTAGGTCTGTAACTGGCCATTTTGTGACAATAAAATTTGAGGTGATCTTTTTAAAGTGAATAAAGCAGTGCAGTAGTGTTCCGAGGGCAGGAGGTGGGCAGGACGCTGGTCAGAGGGCGGGAGATCAGCGCTTGCTCATATATTATGGGACTCAGTCTGTGAGGAGCAGCACACTTCAAACTTTCCTGACTGGACTCCTACAGCGGTTTACACACTGTGTTAGGTTTCCAAATGCTCTGTGATACTCATTAGGATTTAAATATCGTTTTACCTAATTAATTCACTCTGTCATTTTGCATTATTAACTGAATAAGTATTTAGTTGAATAACAGAAGATATGATTGAGGAAGTGAAACGGGAGAGAAGCGATCAATGGATGTCATATTACTCCGGCGAGGTATGTCCCTATTTGAGAAAATATTTTATTCAATGCAACTTTTTTTTTTTTTTTTTTGCTAACTCTCTAAATAAGCTGTTTAAATTATTAATATTTATATAATCGGCAAAACAATTTGAGTTACTAATATTTTTCTAATATTAGGAATACCTTTTCTTTCTTATTTTTTATTTTTTTAGAAAACATTTTTTTCCTATCAATGGCACGTTTATTCCATAACTGATGCAACAAATTTGTCTTTAGTTTAGGCAAAAATTAATCTTAAACTCATCAACCCTATAGCCTAACTTTTTTTTTTCTTAACTCTAACTCATTCAAACACAATTTTCAGCTCAAACACAACAGATCAGAACAAAAACTTTTACAATATTATAGTCTAGAAACAGGTGACTAGAACCCGTTTGACGCTTTTTATCTGTGACGCGGTCACGTTAAATGTATGGTTATGTGTTTGTGTGTGTGTGGTCTCGCGGCAGTTAATTGATTGACTCTGTGATTGTGTTGAATGTCTCACGCTTTGACACTCGTGTGTGACTCATACACTCGGCTCATAACCAGAGGGGCGTCTCGGAATCCGAAACACGAAAGCGGGGTTCCGACTTGAAAGCGCCGAATTATTACGAACGTTGTCCATCGGGGAAAAAAGAACAACTGAAAACAGCAGTCGCGCCCCAAATACCCCTCTGTCATGAGATAGAAAAAAGGCGGACGGTGAGTGACTTAAAAAGAGACAAAACAAGGGTGAGAAGAATGGCCGGATAATGGGGTTATCGGCTGGGTGGGTGGTCAGAATACATTTACATGGCGTTACCCAAGGCGCCAAGGTTTGGTTTGGTTTGGATCTAAGGGATAGACGGGGATTTATGGACGCCAACGTCAGCAGTACAAATCATCATCATCGTCAAGATTTTCATTTCGGTTATGGGCTACTAAACAGTTCCACAATAAATATACAGAATTTTACATACTAAACGAAAAGGTTTTAGGTTGACGCCTTAGCTTATAGACACACGATGTCGAATATTAATACGTTTAATATTATTATTAATGCACCAAATAATCCAAAAAGAATGTGAATTTGCACTATAAGACAGAACATTAAATTAAAATGTATCTTTTAAAAATTTGTTTATTTATTATATATATATATAGATATATATATATAGATATATATATATAGATATATATATTATTATTTATTATTATTATTATTTTATTTCTATTTTTTTTTTTTTTTTTTTACTAACTGTATAAAATTCGATTGCTGTTAATTATAAAATCAAAATAACGCACAACATTTGTGACCCTGGACCACAAAACCAGTCATAAGGGTAAATTTTTTTGAAAATGAGATTTTTACATCATCTGAAAGCTGAATAAATAAGCTTTCCATTGATTTTTGTTCAGATAGGACAATATTTGGTCAAGATACAACTATTTGAAAATCTGGAATCTGAGGGTGCAAAAAAAAAAAAAAGTACTGAGAAAATCGACTTTAAAGTTGTCCAAATGAAGTTCTTAGCAATACATATTACTAATCAAAAATTAAGTTTTGATATATTTACGGTAGGAAATTGACAAAATATCTTAATGGAACATGATGTTTACTTAATAATGATTTTTGGCATAAAAAAAATCACTTTTATCCAAAGCGACTTACAAATGAGGACAATGGAAGCAATCAAAATAACTGTTTTAATAGTTTTTGGTAAAAGAAACACCCATATATTAGTTACACATTCAACAACAACTGCATTTGACTGAATATTTTTAAATATATCAAATATTCGATAACAGCTTTTTAAAAAATGACAGCATTTTTAAAATATGAGCATTTTTTTTCACATTTGTAATTTTTTTTTAGACCAAGGCTTTGGTTTATTTCTGACTCTGGTCCTCACTTTACAATAATAATACAATTTTATATTTTATACATTTATATATATATTTTTTTCTTTCAAATCTTATGTTAATATCTAATATTTGTAGGTGTTCTATGGAGCAGACAACCTGCCGTTGGGCCCCAGAGGATATTCCCCCCAAGAGCATCACTACCAGAGTTACGGCCCACCGTGTGATTCAGCAGCTGCGGGAAACACCGGGAGACTCGTAAGCCCAGTGGGAATACTGCCTCCACCAAACCCCAAAGGATACACTGAGAGCAACTCCAGAGAACCTGAGTTTCCGGTGCTGAAATCAGTTTACAGACGGACCTTAAGCCACGCCAAGCCACCATATTCCTACATCTCTCTTATCTGCATGGCAATCCAGCAGTCGCCAGCCAAGAGACTGACTCTGAATGAGATCTACGACTGGATCCGCCAGCTCTTTCCGTATTACAGACAGAATCAACAACGATGGCAAAACTCCATCCGACATTCCCTGTCATTCAACGACTGCTTTGTGCGCGTACCGAGATCGCCAGACTCGCCAGGGAAAGGCTCATACTGGGCCCTGCACCCCGACTCCGGTAACATGTTTGAGAACGGCTGCTACATGCGCCGCCAGAAGCGCTTCAAGTGTCAAAAGGCGATGTCACCATCGAAAAATTTGGATGGGGAAGCTGTGAAATCGGAAGGAAAGAAAAAAAAGTTGAAGGTCAAGTCAGTCACCTCTTCTTGTAAATCGCCTGTACCTCCTCCAGTTGACACCACAACACAGCATTCAGGCATATTAGCAGTGTCCTATCCTGCAGCCAAAGCACCTTCTCCTTCCCATCTTCCTCAGCACCTTACTCCCTCACACACTTTATTTCCTACCAAGCCTCCAGAGATCTCAACACACTTGCCCTCTCTGAATGTCCCGTTCCCAACAATGCCCAGTCCCAGCCTGCAGTCTGTTCCACAAACTTCAATGGAAACCAGCTTGCATTGTGAACCAGCATCCCAACACCACATTTCTGTCCCACGACTTATGGACTTCCAGTACTGCGAGACTCCTGTGAACTACCCGGTTTACTGCCAGTCTAATTCCCATTCCAACTTCACCTCGTATGCTGGAGACTCTGTTTACTACCCTGGGTTTAGCGTGTGTTCTGCTCCTCTTCTGAGTTCCTCCTGATCAGCCTCAGCCTGATTCATTTCTGTTTAGATGCTTATAATTGCTGTATATATTAGCTGATGGACACCTCATAGCTGGAGAAGTATCTGTTATATGATACTGAAGGATTCTATGATTCTGTGTGAATGTGAATTCAATTGAATTGAAGGTGTTTGAAGATACATGTGAATGTGAATTCCTTGCTGTAAATCTCAAGTAAAATTTTGAACATTCTGAAAGGTGTTATTATTTGTATGTCTGGTGTGAGGTGCACGATTATAATCACACTTTCAGGCTTTCACATTATTTTACGGCTGTATTTTTAAAATTCCTCGAGAGTATTTGGGGAAGAATCAACTCAACAGAGGCATTGTCCTGCTCACACTGTAAAAGATAAACATAATTTCCTGTCCTGACTTTCCTCACACTAAGTTTTGTAGCCACCTTTAGAAACAAAAAAATAAAAAAATAATAATAATTATAGCATGCACAATTTGCATAAAATACAGCAGACCCTGAAAAATAAATTATATATATATAATATTACATATTTAGGGAACTAAAAAATTTATAAAAATAAACAAAAACAAAAAAAAAATATAATATATAAAAATTTGAAAAATCTAAAATATGAATAAATCATATATATATATATGTGTGTGTGTGTGTGTGTGTGTGTGTAGAAACATTATGCATATTTATTTATTAGTAAATGAGTTGGAAATAATACATATTTATGACGGGCAGAAAAAGAAAATAAATTATAAATAAAATTAGATGCGATACAATAATTAGATAATATGATATAATATAAATAAAATGATTTAAACTATATTACAAAAAAATAAATTACAATTAAAACAAAATAAATGTCACAAACATATCACAAAAAAATCAGAAAAATAAATTACAATTAAAATCATATTTATGATAAAATAATTAGATATTATAAATATTAATTTACTATACAAAATAAATGTCACAAACATATCTCTAAAAAGGCAGATAAACAAAAACAAATAATATTACATATTATAAATAATTAGATAATATAAAATGAATAATATGGGGGGATTATGCATATTAATTTACTAGTGAATGAGTTTGAAATAAAAATTAATGTGTATGGCGTTCAGATGTTTTTAATCAGGCAGAACAAATGCTAAATATATATTTTTTATTATATATGATAATATAATTAGATAATATAAAAATAAATTAACAAGAAATTGAAATAATAATTGAAATAAAAATGCATATTTATAACATGTGCAGGGCAATAAAACTGCACAAACCCATCAAACTACAGATTCACTGATGACATAGGATAGGTTAGTGGTTAGTGTCCAGACATGGCTTGGGATTTTGACTGTTTAGTGCAGTTGGTGTGGTGTCTCATGGGCTGAATGCTAGCAGTAGGAAGGTTGCGACCCCCTTCATCCCCTCCTAGCCTAACCTTTGATTCATGGGTAAGCAGGATTGTGTTTGAGTGTATGAGAACAATAGGAAGACACTGTCTTAATGGTGGACCTCCCCAAAGCAGTGTCTTCTCAACAATGGGACACAGGGACACCCACAGCGATCTGAGCAGAAGCCACAGACCCCTCAGTGTGTGTCCGAGATTCAGACAGAGGGTGAGACGTGAGGAGTTCATGAGCTTTCGGGACTATGATCTGTTCCTGCGCAGATTATTGTCTTATTTAGAAGTTGGTCCGTCGACAGATTCGGCTGTATGTTGATATGATGGATGACCGTGCCGAGTCTGGCTATGTGTGTATTCAGTTCTTAGCATTACAAGGGTGTGAATGTGGATTTGTAGGGTGTGAAGATGCTGTCTGCAGGTCATCAGTAGGCCAGCTGTGGACCCAGACTGTGAGGGGGGTTGGGGCAGGAGGAAATGATCTGCTGCCAGGTGACTGATGCAAAGTTTGTCAAATTTAGTATAGTTATTCTAATTATTAACATTTATCTGAAATGTATAAAGTGTTGAATTTATGGTTTCAAAAACATAATCTTTACATTAATTTACATTACATGTATAGCATTATGATTAAAAGAAGACTAGCATGTAGTATCTGCCAAAATCCATGTAATTCATTGAAATTATATGAATGTATAGCGTTCAAAAGTTTGGGGTTAGTAAGATTTTTCTCTCTTTTTTTTTTAAAGAAATGAATCCTTTTATTCAGCAAGAATACATTAAATTGATGGGTGACTGTAATTACATTTATAATATATAAATATATAATTTAAAAATATTAATTTATGAGTAAACAAGTTGGAAATAAAAATACATATTTATAACACTAACATCTTTTGACAGGCAGAAAAAAACTTATAGTAAATGAAATTAGATATGATAAAATAATTAGATAATATAAAATAAAAAAGAGCATATTTAAAGAACTAGAATGTTCAGAACAGGCAGAAAAAGAAAACAAAATAAATTATGAATAAAATTAATAATAATAATAATAATAATAATGAGATACAATACATATTAATTTACTAGTAAATGAGTTCAAAAATACTAAATAATATTAAAGTTAAATTGATGGGTGACGGTAAATAAATATATAAAAATTAATATAGAATAAATACATATATAAAAATTAATATAGATAGATAGATTTCTATTCATCAATAATCCTGAAAAAATGTATTTGGTTTCCACAAAAAAATTAACCAAATGTTTTCTTAAGCACATTTAAATTAAAATAAAAAACTGTTATTTTATTGTTGTTTATTGTACTAATATTTCACAATACTACTGTTACTATATTTTTATTCAAATAAATGCAGCCTTGGTGAGTATATGAGACTTCATTAAAACAAAACAAAAAAAAACATCTTACTGACTCCAAACCTTTGAACAGTAGTGTGCATTTATTAAAAAATCTTAAAGAAATAATGTCATATAATAATGTATAATTTCTAAATAAAAAAATAAAAAATGTAATTAAATTATGTGTATATTTAAGTATTTGTCATCATTAATTTTAAACTTCACACCATTTCTAATGACGTTTTTGTTTTGACTAGTAAATTTTAAATGCTCGTGTGTTGTGACAATTTTTAAAAGAACAAAATTCAGAGGTCATAAAAAATCTGCATGCGCAACAATTCTAAAATAACTATTAAATGCTGTTTAAAACAGTACAGCATGTCACTCTGCAGGACGTCACATCCAAAAAAGTATCAACGACCCAAACACAGAAGATAATATTTTATTTTAGAAGCATTTAATCAATGGCTGCTTAAAACATCCAATGGGGGTTTTGTTCCGCTTGTCAAAAAGCTGGCATGTGATTGGCTGGAGAGTGGAAGCTGCCCTGTTGGCATGGCAGCGGCCGAACAGACTAGGCCATGTTGTTTACACAGTGGCCAGCTTTTTATTGCCTGTCTGTGCCTGCACGTCTCCGTTAGTGTCCCTCCGTCTCCTTTCACAAGGGCTCGGGTAAATATGCCTGTTCAAATAGCCATCAGTCAGAGGCAGTGACAGGCCTGCACTCCTTCCCGCTTCCCCCGAACCCACACTCATCCCCCTCGCTTCAGGCCACGCTCCCTATCTAAATGAGAAAGCGTTCAAACTCTTGCTACATTTAAATTAATTCCAAAGAACTCAGGGCAAACACTTTGATTCCCTATAGGACACTGATTTAGATTAAAGAAACACTTTTCTGTTTTAGAAAAGTGATAGCATTCCAGCTATGTGCTTAGAATAAAATCTATAACTTGGCTTCTCTCGTTTAACGTCATCCACTATTCATCTCCTCTATTGTTCTCTCTTCATCTCTGGATCCACCTGTGTTTGCAGAGTGACAGTGGTGCGGTTCTTTCAGGACAGTCAGATAAGCTACCAGCAAATAACAAAAAAAGATGAGGGACACCCAGCATCTATTTATCCCTTTCTTTCCTCTTTCATCCCTTTGTAATGTGATTCCTCTATTCATTGCTCGGCCTTGTGGCTCTCTGGCCGGTCTGAAGCTGCTGTTTAGGGTGTGCACCTTGCTTATTTTCTGAAAGCATAGAGTTATTGCAGCTTCTGTCCAGCTTATTCATCCTTTATTGGTTTTCTCTTTCTGTTCAATTCTTTTTCTGTTTCCCATCTTTCTGTTCTAGTTTCTGGTTTAATCATAGAAGTGGTCAAACTCATCATCAGACTCCACTATCTCATTTGTGGCTGCAGGATGACTCTTCTGTGGTAGATTTTCCTCCTCTGAATCAGATGGTTGATCTGGATTAAAAAAAAAAAAAAAAAGATAATGCAAATAATAAAATTTCACTATAGCCACATTTGACTAATATAATGGTGGAAATTAGGATAATAAATAAAAAATAAAGCACATTACATTTTTTGTTGAAGGTTACTGAGTAGCTAGTCAGCCTGACAAGTACTCAATCTCAAAAACTATGAATAGAACAATGCAAGTAAAAAACATATGCCTCAGACTGCATTAAATATGAATTACATTTGACACTGTGTTGGGTCACCACTTAATGTCCGATTAAAATCCGGGTCCTGAAGCAAAAATGAGTTGAGAACTCTGAACTAGAGCACATTTTAGACATAAAATTCATCCATAAGCAGTCTTGCATACACAAAATAATGTCAAATTTAGTCTATACCACATTTTTAATGAATGGTGGCAACAAATGTTTGCTTCTGTGTTGTGACGTACATCTAAATGTAGTGGATTACTGAAAAAAAAAGTAAGGCTGGGATTTGGTTCTACATCACCAGGGAGAACTCAGTTATGGTATTATATTATATGATTAATAATATAACATCACAAAATAATTTTAAGTAAACATTACAAATCCAAATTACAATTACAAAATACAAATGAAAAATATGATTGCATTTGGAAAATGAAAATAATTTAAATGTTTTGCTGACTTTAACAAGCCCTGTGTTTTTAGTCTTTAAGTGTAGGTGATATAATGAAATTAATTGTACAATTTTGTAATAATAATAATAAAAATAATTGGAAAATACATATAAATAAATACAAAATGGTACAAAATTAAACATACCATTTGATTGCTCTGTCTCCTTCATATCATCCTCCCTGTTGGAATAAATAAAGGATAGAGTCCCATTGAGCAAAACATACAATATAGTACAGAATATAACTAAACTCACTGCTGTGTTTGGGAGTTGACAGGGTTGAGAAGACCTTCAATATCATCCTCATCATCCTCAGGGCATTTTGTATGATCATCAAAAGGGTCTCTTGACCAGGGGTATGATTTCTCAACCACAACCTCCTCATCTTCTTCTTCTTCATCATCTTCTACTTCTTGATTGTAAACCTCTTCCTCTTCAGACTCCTCGAGGCTTTGCAGAAAGTCAGTTATAGTCCAATGAGTAGACGATTCATTTTTAAAATAAGTGATGAATATTCAAGCAGTGTTATTTGCATAAATTTCAATATATACCTTTTGTGAATTTCTCTCTCATCTTCTACAGTTTCTTGAGTCTTTCTAGCCTCCTTTGTATTTTGAAAACTATTTTCTCTTTCCTCTTCCTCCGTTGTTTCTCCTCCATCTCCACTATCTGGAATGTCATCTGGAACAACGCCTTCCCTTTCTGGATCTTCTCTATCACTGGGTTCAGTCTCATCTCTCTTTCCCACCACTGTCTCACTCCCTTCTTCATCGCATCCCTGTGCTTCATCATCAAATTCTGCTTCCTCATCTCCATCTGTGCTTTCTTCATCCTCGTCTTCATCTTTAGCTTCTCTGTGACTTATTTTCTCCTCTGCCACAATGATGTCATGACTGTCATCATCTCCTTCATTAGAATCTTCTTCCTCTCTAACATTAAGTCCTTCAGATCCATCTTTCTTTCCAGAGCTGACACTACTCTGAGAAATTTCTTGGCTCTTGCTTTCTTCTTGTTCGTCTTCATCTTGCATCACTGCATCAACAGTCTTCTGCGATAACGGATTCTTTGCTGTTGCACTTATTAAATTGCTTTTGATGTTTTTGGTTGATTTTTGGCCCAAGTTATTATCTGAAGCATCTTGTGACACAGTGGAAGAGCTAAAACAGATAAATGTGGAAAGATGTTATAAAAAGATATGTTTTGACCCTGTTTCCAAATCTTAGGAAGATCTATCTCTAACATGTGGATGGCATTGCAAATGGAGAGAAAATTTATCATTTTTGTCTACATGGAGTAATAAAATTGTGAAAATTGTTCTGTTCATGTGGCATACCCGTGAGATTCATTCCTATTTTCTGTAGAATTTGATTTTGTCCCATCTGTTTTTTTCTTTCTCCGTTTTTGCATCCCAGAAACTTTAGAGGACACATTGCTACCTTCACTACTTTCTTCATGGTTGATTGATAGACGCACTGCAAGAATAAGCATACACAGTTTTTTAAGAACAGTTTGTTTACATTAGACTAATATCATGTAAGGTTTTTCCCACAGAGAAACAAATCAATGTAAAGTCACCGAATATCACAAAACAACTAACCTGGTCTACAGTCGAGCTCAGAAGACCGATCACTCTCTTTCCCTTTCCTCCTGTGTTTTGGTTTTGTTTGTCACCTTTTCCTTGTCTGGCTCACTGCATTGGATTCTTTCCTCACTGGGGTCTGGTACATCCATCATACCCCACGTCATGGGGTTCAGCACAGGAAGTCGTGGCTGGGAAGCAGCAGGAGGAGTGAAGTGAGCTGTAGGCATAAACTCTTGCCTTATACCAGCCCACAGATGGTCCATTGATGGTGGCTTTTGCTGGACTGGAGAATGTGACTGATGGACTAAATCGCCAGGTAAAGAATAGTAAGGTGGCAAGGGATTATTTAAGGTTTGATTGTTCTGAAGGTTTTTGTAATCCTTGCATTGTTTTGGGGGAGTCCGGAAATTGAAGGCTGTGAGCCAGTTAACCAAGTGGGTGGAATGTAAGGATCATGGTTGCATCTTTCAGGATTTTGCTTGATGTCTAAAAAAGAGGGACTTGTTAACAGTTTTCTTGATGGGGCATGAAAAATTGCTAAGCACATTACCTTTCACTTTCCGATGAGTGTTTAGCATGGTGTGTGAAGGCTGAGATGCGTCTGGAAAATTGGAGGACAGGTGGCCTCTAAAGTCAGACCTGTGTTCAGACTTGATACCTTCTTCCTTTTCCATCGTCTGAATATAGCTCTTTAAGTGCTGCTGTACCTGCTGGATAAAAACCAGACATTACAATCAATACAAGTGTCCTGTTTTCCATTCACTTTTCAGTAACATTTTCAGACATTCAGTTTTGTTCATGCTTGTCAAGGCTCCTTTAAGAAGACATCACTTTGCTTCGAAAAAAGCACCTTTGACCTTTCAGAAACTCTTATGTCTTTGAGTCTTTGTTGCCATCGTGGGAAGCTCTCTTCCAGATACTGTTCATACTGAACTTTTAAAGAGAAAATGTCTAGGTTAGTTTAGTTAAGCAACAACATGTACATGGAATGGCAAAACCTAATCTCTAAGTTTTAGAGGACAAATGCATGTCATATGATGGATCTGCTTATCAATGCATAATAATAGAAGGCACACTCTTAGAAAAAGCAATGTAGGGTGGAACTTTGATTTTGTCCTTCAGGAACTAATTAGATCATTGTATTGTTGTTGTTTTCTAATTACCAAAAAACAATTGTTTTTATTTCAGGGTGACTTATAATGTCAGATATAATGTCATTTATTTGACAGTTCTGCTCTTATAACTGACAAGCCTCGAAAAGTAAAAAAAATTTCTGACGATGCATGTATGGAAGGCAGGGAAGTTTTGTGTGTTAGCTGACCCGTATAGTGTTCATGGCTTCGGTGCGGGCCACCATGTCACTGAGCGTGTGTTGTGCTCTCTGAAAGTCCTGCAGCAGCTTTTGGTTCTTGATCTGAGCCCTGCGCTCCTGCTCACTGATCTCCAACCAGCGGCCCTGCAGCCAGGCTGCCCTGCTCCTATCACAACAAACACGTCATGAACTCATTCACTGAGAATCCTCTAAAATCAAGACGAATCCTCAAAAACAAAATACAATTATTCTGATAACCTGGAAAATTCAGTTTATTCTATATGATATAATTTATACTTTTATAATTTTTGTTTGATATTATTCGTTCCAAAATAAAATTATTAATATATATATATATATATATATATATATATATATATATATATATATATATATATTCATCTTTTGATTTATCCTCAAATTCTGAACTGAACAAATATTTTGATGTTACAATTCAGCACAATATAATATAAAAAAGTAAATTTATCCTCAAATTCTGAACTGAACAAATATGGATGTTAGGATGTTTAATGAATGTATGGTTTCTTACAGGCGATGATTTCGCTGCTGTGACTGAAGATCATTCTGGAGCTGCATTCTCCTCTGCTGACTGTAGTATTATCAGAGAGATCGAGATGACCATGAGTGATGTTTAACACACATACACAGACTACATAATGTCTTAAAAGAGCAGTTTAAATGGTTAAATTTGTTGTTATATATACTATTCACTATCATTGCATCTTTTTTACTAAACAATGAATGGCAGACTATCATTCTGTCTACACAACCTCGGCTACATCTTCTACAGGTAATGTTGTTTCTTTCCTATATGTTTCAAACAACACGAGGGTTAGTAAATAATGACAGAATAGTCAGTTCTTGGTGAATTATCACTAATATTTAGATTTAAAAAAAAAAAAAAATTACAGCCCTTGTAGACAGACAATAGCGCCCTCTCCTGGGTGTTAACGGTATGGGCGAACAGTAACACAATGAAATCAGAATTCACTGTACAATATCATGGCAATGTACACCACAACACTTCGACATCTCAAACTAAATTATACTAAATAGTAAACTTAAGTAAAATATTAACTGAGGAAAATAATTCCGACATATGTTTAAACAAACCTGGGACTGGGACGAAACGAATAAAATAAAGTGAAAAGTAACTGATCATCACACGAGCACTCACTTGTGCTGTAGATTCTCGTATGCCTTTCTTTGGTGATCGTCATGGCGCTCCTCCTCACCCTTTGTGAAGGAAGTCATGTTAAACTCGCTCTGACTGACAGTCTGCTCTCTCTACAGACAGCAGTGCGGATTATGAGATTAAGGATTATTCTTTACGAAAGGGGGTCAAAATGAAAGGGTGGTCAAAGGAAAATCGTGGTAGTCTGTATTTAAAGATTACGTATTAATACTAACCCCAAGGGTTTTCACGTTATTTTACAACCTTCGATTATTTCACAGTCAGATACCACTGCTATCCCATCGCCACATAAAGTGGATTATTCTTAAATCAGAATAAATTTCCTGAAATCTGTTCTTCAAACTAAATTTCCAACGTCACTTTTTTTTTTTTTTTTTTTTGAATAAACAACTGAAGACAATGCTTACATTAACTAAATAAAAAACTTCCTGGAATAAAACGTGTGACAACTAGCCCCTCTGTATTGCTTGCTTGTCAAGCACTCCAGTACTCAGAAGGACAAGACACTGAAATGCAAGATGCAATGTTGCGCATGATTTTGTCAGTGGAACTCTAAAAGCTCATATTTTTTTAAATAGTAAATAGAGTGTATTGTCCACCTCATATTTTATTTATTCACAAATGTGATTTCGATATTATACAATATTTGTCTTTTTAAAATGTATTTGAATAGTAGTCAGTTAGATACAGTGGCATTTTTAAGGTAAAAGGAAATGTATAATAATATATAAGACATTCATTCATTTATTCATTCATTCTCTCATTTGCAAGGTGTTTCTGTACAACCGTATATATCTGTGTGCAACCCCCTTATTTCCGTGTGGAACTATTGTTTGTGTCATTTGTGTTAGAGGGACTGTTTCAGGTGCAACACAGACCTGTCAGTGCCAAATGTTACTAGCCTACAGCACCAGCTCGTTGTTAAAGACAGCAGCCAGCAGGGTATCGTTTGTTCCGCATTTGTCGTCAGAAAGATTTTCTCAATGGAATGACAGGTCGGTATGAATTAATAAAAATAAATCGTCATAAGCCTTTTATAGTTACTATTCGATAGCTGCTGTCCGTGTGACTGGGACTTTCAAATGTAATCTGTCAGAGTTAGAAGTGTCCCATTCATTACTAGTTTCAGATCTTTCTATTTGTTGCAGCTTCTATAAATGTCGTGTAATGACACTTTTGAAAGGTTTTTAATGCTTTTCTCAACTGGCCATCTTTTTGTTTTGTTTTTCGTGTTCAGATTCGAGCAAACGTGAATCGGGTGGCTTTACAGGCAGGGAACCGGTTGAGCAGGTAGAGCCTCACGCAGCGGATGATTTAAAGCTGAAACATGGCGAGGTTCATGAGTAGACTATGGTGTAAGGTGGAGTCATCCGGTCGTCATCTGCCTATCTTTCTGAACGCCGTGCTGGTGTTCTCCATCACTGCCGAGGTCAGTTACCTGGTGCTGGTGGAGGCTCCCCTTGAGCCAGAACAGAAGAAGGCTGAGTGGTCCAGCATGTGGAAGGCCATGCATCTCTTCGCTCAGTACTTCATGTTGGGAAATATAACTTGGAATGCATCGTTGTTTGTCAAAACTAACCCAAGTATTCGCGGAGTGTTTCTCGGAGGGGATGCATTGGGTCAAGGGTGGAGGTAATTGGTTTGTTTTGATTGTACAGTGCTCTTAAATCTCTGTTTGAGCTTTTGTGCTATTCATGAATTCAAGAAGTGTTAGTAAACCGTTCTAATTTGATATTTTTTTTGACAGGTATTGTTACAACTGTGAGACACACACTCCTCCACGATGCTCACACTGCTATGACTGCAACGTGTGTGTACTGCGGCGTGATCACCACTGTGTGTTTTTTGGCCAGTGTGTCGGTTTCCGCAATTACCGGTATTTCCTGACCTGTCTGCTCTTCATGTGGGCAGGGCTGCTCTATGCAGTAGTCATGAATGCTGAGGTCTTCATCGTCATCCTGAAGGAGGGTGTAACGTTTCACAGCATCATGCTTTTGCTCGTGCCCTGGATAATGCTCGTCTCTGGTACGTATGAGATTTCTAATCAGTGTCTGCTCTGAGAAATGCGTAATGTCTTGAGAAATGAAATTTTCCTCCATCTTTTGAAATGAGAGTTGAGTGTGCTGTGGAAATAATACTGTAGATTTTCTTATTCAGAACTTTCAAAATACTCAAATTCTCAATAATAAGGATGGTCTGAAGCCAGTGTGAGAGAGTTTCAAGGGCTGGTGCTTTGTTGTCTTCATATATTTCATTTATTCATTTTTTTTATACTATATGTGTTGTGATGCCTTGCAAACCTAAATACTATCTTTAGTGTATTAAACAGAGTATAGTTGTTGAATTGTGCTGAGTCTAATATTCCAACATGGTAATATAATCTTGGCCAACGTTTTTGATATTGCTCCTTTATAAGCTTGCATAAACACATCTGCCTAATGAGTTAATGCAAACAACATAAATGAGGATATTTTAAAAATGCAAGAATGACTTTATAAACTTTGGAATTGGGAAAATATTATTTATTTATTTAGAAATAATTTAATATTTATATTCAGCAAGGATGCATTAAACTGATCAAAACAGTTAAGACATTTATAATGTAGCAAAACATTTCTATTTTAATATTATTCTATTTTCTAAATAAATACTTTTTGATCATCAGAGAATCTTAAGTATCATAATTTACACAAAAATATTAAACAGCACAACTGTTTTCAACATAGTAATGATAAATCTTTTTTAAGCTGCATATTAGAATGATTTCTGAAGGATCATGTGACATTGAAGACTGGAGTTATGACTAAAATTTATTATATGACCCCCAAAAAAATTGTCAAAATAAAGGTTGTGGAAAAATGGTAGTGAAAATTATGATTTTTGGAAAAAAATAAAATTATACTTAAATTTATTATATGACCCCCTTTTAAATTGTCAAACCTAATAACCATTAACATCTGTTTTTCTCCAATAACAGGACAGGTGACGGCACGAGCATTTGCCTTTGCATTCATTGCCGACACTTGTGTAGTGGGCTTCCTATTGGTTGCTGCGTTCCTCTTCTTTCATGTGGCTCTGATGCTGAGGGGACAGACCACACGTGAGTGGTACTCCACACGGCAGCCTTACAATCTGGGAGCACTGGTTAACATCAGGGAATGCTTGGGCAAGTACTGGTACATCTGCTGGCTCTGTCCTTTGATACCTTCCCCACTGCCTGGAGACGGCATAAACTTCAAAGTGACTGGTTCATTAGAGCCCATGAAGTAGGGTGTGCACTGATAGATATTTTCTCATTACAATTTGAATACATTGGCCCAGCTGATGCAGAATGGCACGTTGTTGAGCCTGAAGCAGCGGCTGGATGCTGTGCTCACACAAAACAATTAGCAGCTCTTACCAGCTATTTTTTATCTGAAGAGCCAGCAAGACATGCTGATTTCTGATTTCACTCTACAATTGTTTTTGCTCATCAGCAGTTTTAAAGTTTTTATTTGGTGTTAATTTGGTGTATGTAAAGTAAATATTTTATTATGCATTTTTTCTTACTTGTTCTATTGTGTAATATTTGCTTTTGTGAAGCAAACAATTTTTTTGCAAGGGGGAGTATTTTTTTCTGAGTGAATTGTTTACTTGCTCTTTTTTTCTTTTCTTTTTCTTTTTTTTTTACAGTCATTAATGTGCCAAATAATTCGTTCAAACAAATGTGAATGTGCTACATGCCAAGCTGTCATTTTCTTTTGTCCTCAGTTATAAAACACATTTGTTATTGTATGGAACTGAATATTGGTTATCTGAAGTCTTATGTTTAATTTGTTATTTTGAATCAGTACCTATGCATATGTTATCTTTCTTTAAAATAAATGGCATTTGATTTTATTTTTTATCTAATGCAGTGATATTCATTTTTAAATGTCTAAAAGGATTACCCAGAAATGAAAATTTGCTGAAAATTTACTCTCTTTCAGGCCATTCAATATAGATGTTTTTCACCAGAACAGATTTGGATAAATTTAGCATCACTTGCTCACCAATGGATCATCTTCAGTCAAATGGGTGCCATCAGAATGAGTCCAAACAGCTGTCCGCACCACTCCAGTCCAACAATTAACATCTTGTGAATCAAAAAGATGTGTAAACGTGTGAAAAATCAATTTATTGATTGGAGTTGTGTGGATTTTCCTTTTTGGGTGAACTATTCCTTTACATGTCAAAGAACAGTCTTAGTCTCTCAATTAGATCGAATTAGTCTTCATGAATTGTGCACCCTTTTACCAAAATTATTGTCAGAAAACAAATTTTTTACTTTAATGTCAGTTACCTATAAATTAATCAGTAACTACAAAACATATATATATATTTTTTTTTTTTTACATGTCTATTTAATTTTGTTTAGTGTTAATTGAATGCAATGCATAAATTGCATCACTTAGACTACATCAAAGTTACTACTATTGCTCCTACTCACGAGATTAAGAAAAAGTAATTATAAGAGTTGCTGTCCCCGTTTTGTATCCCATTCGTGGAAAGTATACTAAATAGTTTTGAGGTCGGTGTATAATCTAGCCTTGAACCACTGCGCTGGGCTGATTTCCCCTAGCTGGATAAGGGTGTTGTTATTATTGTGAACCCTGCATGAGGGCGCAGTTGTGAGTCTGGGAAACACCCTCAGTGACGGAGTCCAGCGCCTTGTGGAGGGAGGAGAGAGCGCGAGAAAGAGGGACGCAGACGGAGATGGAGGTGGGTGTGATTAGAATGCTTATAAGCTGAGACAATATGTGAAAACATTTGAATAATTTCGCGCTCAGTGACAGTTTAAGATATTTTCGTATCTTGATATTACTAAATATCAATGAAGGGGTAAATATCGTTAAGTGAAAATGATGTGTCTTTATTGAAGCGATAGGATGCTGAGGCGATAGACGTATGGCTGAATTTAAGCAAGCTAGTCCGCCGTATGTTGAAAAGAAAGGCCAAAATAGGTGGTGTGAATGAAAGAAGAGTGCATTCTCTTGGATGGACATGTTTTGAGAGGTGTGGTGGAGGGATGAAGGCAGTGTTGGCATCCAGACGGCAGCGGCTCTTCTATCGGCTCTTCATATGTGCTGTCGGGCTCGTCGCCGTCACCTGCTTCGCACAAATTCTTCATGTAACAGGTGCGTTTATTCATTAACAAGTCTTTTCGCTGCTAATATTGTATATTTATATTGTGTGTATATATATAGTTAAATGTTTGTGCGTATTTCCCGTCTTACCGCGGTGCATTATATAGGCTATATTCCTATATGAATATCATCCTTTTGAGTGTCGTGGAGATGTGGCGCATACATGATTAATTGACGAATTTCTATTATATCAAGGTGTTTCTTTTATGCAGTATGACTGTGAATCAACCACATAAGCAGCAATAATAATGTGCATGATCAAAACAAATTATAAGACCCACTAGGAATCAAGAACTTGGTGGGAATTGCGGGAGTGGAGGGTTCAAGCCCCCACCCACCCATCCATCCATCCACGCAAAAGTCAAAACAAAATGTTTGGGGTCTCTTTTGGTGTTTTGGGGTCATTTTCTTTTATTCTTTTTTTTCTTTTTTTCATCCATCCCTCAGATAATTTTGTCCCAAATATGATTTTCAAAAAAAATTCTAAAAATCGTGTGTTGATCGCACCGGTCCAAGATGTCTTTACCTTTGTCACGCAAGCACCGGGAATACACACACACACACACACACACACAAATAAAAAAAATAAACAAAAATAAACAAAAAATCAAGTGGATTCGAGGAGTTTAAATGGGTGTAATAAAAAAGTAACAAAAGTGTCCCTCACGGGTCATTTTGACCCCATAGGAATGAATGGAATTTACTAAAAGTTTTTTTATTACATTTAATTTATTTTATTATTATTATAATTATTATTATTTTTTATATAAAAAATCTGAGACAATCCAGTAAAGATTTATACCCAAACGAAGGACTGAGACTACAGAATATCCCCAAAGCCGACAAAAACTCACATACACGCACACACACAAACACACACATGGTACACACAGTCCCATAGGACACATTATGATATGTTTCATGTGTCTGATGGGATATGACTTAACAAACTTAAATTAGAGTGATGTTTTGGAGACCAATAAGTTTATGTCATATTTATATTTAAAAACATATATTATATATTTATTTCATATTTTTGGAGAATTATTTATTTATTTTTATTTATTTATTACAAAATATGGATTTTGTTATGTTTCAATATATATTTTAATACATTAAACAACCAAACTGAAGCCTTGAGATTATCTCATTTCTCATGTTTCACTTGGTTTGCTCAGTTAAAAATCTCCATAGGGTTCTATAGGTAATTTTTCCCCACCATTTGGCATCAGAGACACTCAGTGACTCAAATTCCAATGTCACCTGTTGGTTTTTTGATAAAACAGGACTGAAATTGCATTTATTTTTTATTTTTTTTTATTTTTATTTTTTTTGTGAAATAATGTACATAAACTGCTTATTTGCTTATATTTTCTTAAAAATATCCAGAATAAAAGTTAAATTTTATAAAAAATCACCAAAAACACAATAGAAAAACCTACATAAATATTTAGAAAAAAATTATAAAAATGGAACAATGTAAGATTATAATTTAATGTAATTTTTAGCCTTTGGGTAATTTTAACCCACGAGGGACACTTTTGTTATTGTTTCAGGAGGGACGGATGAGGGTTAAATACGGTTTAAAACCTTTTAAAGGGGTCATATGATGCGATTTCAAGTTTTTATTTCTCTTTTGAGTGTTACAGGCTGTTCGTGAAAAGATAATATCCCTAAAGTTGCAAAGACTATAGTCTCAAACCCAAAGAGATATTCTTTATAAAAGTTAAGACTCGTCCACCCCTCCTAAAATGCATCGTTTAAAAAACTCCACAACACCTCCAAAACACTAACACAAAAAAATAACAAAAAACCTCCAAAATCACCACACAAAGAAACAACGAGCAACTTCGATTATATCCTTAGTATTTCATCTGCCGTCATGTTATGGAGACGCTGTGTGTTTCGTTGTGAAAGCGAAAATACTTAGTTTGGCCTTCCAAAAGAGGACACGACTAGAAATCAGTGGTTAAGTTGTATTTACAACACTGTTCCAAAACAATTCAAATAAAATATTCAGATGTGTGCAACGCATTTTATGAAAGACTGTTTCCTGATCCTGGGAGAGTAGACTACAATGCCGGCTGTTGTGACTCACAGTCTGTAAGTAAGTTTACATATGTAAAAGATTTGCCACTTACGATTCAAACGCGAGTTTTGAGCAGTGTAGAGTAGCGCTTGTTGTTTGTTGTGTCTCCAGTCACAAATGCAGACATGGTTTTATGTTTACGCGACGTGATGCATTGCAACGTGTAAAAACACAGTATGAATCATTATAATCCGTAATTCTGTCCCCGATGGAAGCAACAAATGCCTCATTTGTAATGGGTTTTATTGTTTTCTGACCAGGACGTGGCATCACAGTATAGTAAAGGGCGTAACATTTCCGTCACATGCTTGAGGCATTCAGCCAATCACAACGCACTGGATAGCTGGCCAATCAGAGCACACCTCACTTTTCAGACCAATGAGCTTTGTATAAATCAACGCGTTTCAGAAAGGCGGGGCATAGAGAAGAAAAAATAATGTACAGGATGTAGAAAATAATGTTTTTTTTAACCTTAAACCACATAAACACATTTCATTACACCAAATACACAAAATAATGTTCTTTTTAGCAACATCATATGACCCCTTTAAACAACATTCATTACGCAAAAAAAGTTTAATTTTAAGTAATCAGGCAGCAAAAAATAGATGTCCTCAGTCAGAAATCGCGTTTGCCAGCAAGGTAACCATAGCAACAGCTCGTTGCTCCCGCGCATTAAGGAGATCTTTAGAAAACATTGAGCGGTACGACAAAATATGGGACCCTGGACCACAAAACCAGACATAAGTAGCACGGCTATATTTGTAGCAATAGCCCGCAAAACATTGTATAGCTCAAAATGATCGATTTTTCTTTTATGCCAAAAATCATTAGGATATTAAGTAAAGATCATGTTCCATTAAAATATTTTGTAAATTTCCTACCGTAAATATAGTAAAACCTAATTTTTGATTAGCAATATGCATTGCTAAAAACTTAATTTGGACAAATTCAAAGGCGATTTTCTCAATATTTTGATTTTCTTGCTTCCTTAGATTCCTAATTTTCAAATAGTTGTATCTCAGCTAAATATTGTCCTATCCTAACAAACTATACATCAATGGAAAGCTTATTTATAAATCTCAATTTCAAAAAATGTACCTGTATGACTGGTTTTGTGGTCCAGGGTGATATATAAGTAAGCCTCTGGTATATTTGACACTTAATTGTCAAAAAAAAAAAAAAATCCTAAATATCTTTTGGGTGCTGGGGCACCAAAAATACGGTTCGTTTGCAAACAGATTGCTCATTGTGAGAAATGTACTAAAAATGTTTATCCCCTTAAAAGTAACGGAAGTGTTTGTGCACTTACAATCAACATAATACTAATTACATAGAACACGATTACTCAATTTCTTTGTGTCATTGATTTTAAAGCATCATGTGCTGAAACCCGAAAAGCAGTAGTGGAGGAGCAGCAGGGACTAAGTGAACTGCAGGGGTGGCAGACCATGGCAGGCAGATAATTGGCTGTCTCTAAAGGGCATGACTGTGACAGCTGCTTCAGCCTGACATATTTCACATTGACCTCTCCAGAACCTCTAGATCTTTGTTACCTGGACATCACACCTGTGTCTTGGGTCTTCACTAGGCTATTACTGGTCTCCAGAGGTTGAAGGGTTAAATCAGCAGGGGTTTAGAAGTTCTTCAGACATCAGAGAAGATCTTTTATCACATTACCTTTTTAGAGAGAAATTTAGTTGTAATTAAGGTTCTTACCTGGAGTACTTAGATACTTTAAATGGCTTTTCATGACACCTAAATGAATATAAAGTCATATACCAGCATAGGAACTATGTGTTTATATATGAATTCAAGGGATAATCCACCCAAAAATTAAAATTCAGTCATCATTTACTCATCTTCTTGTTATTCTATACATGGACAAAAAATATATTTCTAAAAAATATACATATATATATTTCCTCTTTTATATATATATATATATATATATATATATATATATATATATATATATATATATATATATATATATATATATGTTTTTTATTATTATTATCTGTTATTATTTTACTATTATTTTTAGAAATGTCAGTGGGATCCGATATTGTTTGAACCCCTACATATTTCAAAATATTTTCTATTGGGTAAAATAGAAAAAAGAAAGACTGATTATAAATTATGATAATTTATATATGACTGCCCAGCAAACACACAACATTCTCCTAAAATTAGGTTTTGGTTCCCATTTGGTTATATTTTTGGAAACCATATACTAACCAAATACTTATTATAACATTCTGGGAACGTTATAATAATATTAGGGGAGCGTTAGAATAATGTTAAAAACAAACCATAAAAAATAACATTCTTGGAACACAAGTGTGGTTCAAAAAACTGAAAGTACAAAAATTTGATCTCACAATTAATATAAGCTGATAAAAGCTGTATATATAATAAAGGTTTGAGTAAAATTGTTTATAATTGAGTATAGCATGTCACACCTCAGGCAACTACCGAATGAGTTGTACCAGAGATGACATTTCGACACCCTGTCAAAAAGCACAAACGAATGCTGACAGAGATGAGGAAAAAAGATTTACAAACATGTACAATGTGACCTGGTTCTGCATCATCATTCTGTGTTGCTTATAATTTGATCTTTTCACAGTGCCTTTAATTTTTCCAGCTTTGTCTGAGTGAGTAATGAGTTTCTCTGGGAGGCTGAGTCTGAATGTTAAGCAGCTCCTAAAAAATGCCATTGAAATCTGCAGCGGAATGAAACTATGGTTCATTTTTTAGTAACTGGAGCTTCACTTTAATAATAGACCATAACATCACCATGTCAAGAACAATGCATGTTTAGATGTGGATCTACAGATATGTCAAAAACCGAATATAATGTATACTGTAGATGAAATAGATGTAGATACACCTAGGTGATTGACAATTGACTGCTCTGTACTTGGTGATGATCACAAAATAATTTACAGGCAACTAAGCATTGACATTTTTAAAAAAAATTAAAATATAAGTAATTTTCAAATATATAGTTTCCTGTTATGTGTCAGTCATGCACTCTTGAATTTTATCCATCTCTAAACCATGCCAGTGTCTACATGTTTACATTCTGTCTACATATTCTAATATACAGGCAGTTAGCCTATCACAGTTATATTTGGAACTGATTAGTTTGCATATGCAAATGAGAACTATCTTTGCCGTTTGGTTCTTGGGTAAACCACACCCTCTCTGGGCTCAAATCCAGTTCCACACCACTCATTAATCAAAGCTTTTGGATCAGGTTTCCATGGGAACTTGAGAGGAGGGAAGGAAGCATTCTGATTGCCTCAATCTTTTGCCTATTTTTAAATAAGTTAGAGTTCAAGTTTGATACAGCATGTCCAAAACAGAAAATTGTTAGGATAGGACAATATTTAGCTGAGATACAACTATTTGAAAATCTGGAATCTGAGGGTGCAAAAAAAAAAAAAGATTGCAAAATAGAGCATTTTTACCAGACCTTTGGATGCTGTACTGTATTGAATTGTGGATATAAAATGTTGGTTTATCTTTATATATATATATATATGTATATGTATTTGGTATAAATATATATATATATATACATGTCTTGGGTAGCTAAATTTGTACCAATAGCTTTCACTAAAAAACTTGGACCACTAAAGATAAAGGTCTATGTGTTATGTGTTTTTACAGCCCATTCCAAAGAGGATTCGGACCTGACTTGGGCCCGGCGTAAACTAACCCAGCAGATTATAGAGGAGAACCAGACATCCAGTACACCCAGAGCTGGTGAGTGAAAACATGAGCAATTCTCTCTCTCTCTCCTATTATTCGCCTGTCTGTCTGTATCACATCTCTCCATATCTTGCTATCTTTTCCCCTGCCTCCTCATTCTGTGAAATGATGCAGACAGGTGCCCTCTTCATAGTCAAGCCCCCTTTGAGGCTTGTGTTACTAAGCAACAGAATCCCTAATTTCAGAACAGATGATAGTCTGTTTTAAGCATTCAAAGTGTGCCACGTTAGAGAGATACGTCATATGCCCTTTTTTCCTTCAACTACACAAATCATTCATCCCAAGTGGTTGTTTCTCTTTTTCATTTATTTTCTTTTTTCCTTATGCACTCTCCTTCCAAATATCTAACAAAAAAATATTAAAATAGTTAAGATTTAAGATCATTGTTTTTCATACTTTAATGCAGAGAAAAACATGCCAGTGGTTATTTGCTTGCACTCATTTAACAAAAAAATGTTTTATTGACATTTAATACTTCATCCGTATATATTATTATCCATGCTTATATAATGCTTATTTAGTGAAAGTTGTTTGTAATGCTTTTTGGAAAATAAATGTTTAAAAACAGCTAACTAAGATGTCAGCGTTAGTGTAGGCCGAGCGGATTGATTCTGGAGGACAAATGTAATAAAATGTAATGATCTAAAAGCTCTTCAAATCATTACACCCCTTTAATTATTTAAAAATCCTTTTGATTTATGAAATTCAATAAGGAAGCCCTTGGTAAATTGAATCTTAAATGTAATTGAGCAGCTATTGATTCAAGCTATGCATCAAGATAACAGATTTAATAGTATTGTTCAGATTAATCAAGCCAAATTTTCCATTGCGTTTGACATTATCTAGTGAAGTAACATTTAAATATAAGCAAATTATATGTAAGTTCTATGCGAGAGAAGTTTAAAAACAGAAAGGCTGTGATTGTTATTAATCTGTGCATTTAAAAGAGTGTCATTTCCTCCCTCTTCTCTTTATTTCATGGCTGTTTATTAGACAGCTGGCCTCTTTAAGGCAGTCAAAGCAAGAACCGTCTTTACGCTGATTGCATCTCAAGAAGCTGTGGGCTAAAGTATTACCAGTCCTCTGATTTAACTAGGCCCACTCTTCCTGGCCTCTCTGCACTATTACAGATTAGCTAAAAGGCTGGTCAATTCAATTGCCACTTAGTTACCATAGACAAAAGCTTCTTAACAACCTTAAGTTAAATGGAGCACATTGCCTTGATAAAGACTACTTCGGTGAAGTAAGAAATTACAACACTAGATAGATCAGTGTTCTCAAAGATTAAATACAGTTTGCTTTGCCTTTTTTGTTTGTTTGTATATTTGTTTTTCCCCCTCCCACAATATACATCTGAATATGTGGTTAGATTTTACCATGTCAGTCACATTTTTTAGGGCCATAAGAAATGCTTTGTAAAACAGAATAAGGTTTAATAGCAACTCCAATGTCAGATGTGAAACCTTTATATTATGTGACCTTTAATGTAAGCATTAATGTGCTAAATGTTGTTATCACCAGAGCTGTCAAGTTTGTCTCATAGTGTTTGAAGGTGAAAGTGCACAAAGTGTTAGCCTTGCTTTATAGATTGCATAGTTTCTGTATTTCTGGTGGTCTTTTAACCCCTGCCTCTATTCACAAAAATGTTCACTTTTCCACTCAGCTATCCATGAATTTCCAGAGGACATCTTCACAAAGGGACAGAGGAGGCATGGGGCGATTCTACTGCATGTGTTTTGTGTAAGTATACCACAGTACAGTGAGAACTGTATGATGCAGGGACTGACTAAATAATGCAAAGTGCACTAACAATCAAAAGTTAAGGGTGAATAAGTTTTTTTTTTTTTTTTAATTTGAAAGACATTTTTTTTCAGCAAGAATACATTAAATTGGTCAGATGTGACTGTAAAGAAGATTTCTGTTTTAAATAAATACTGTACTTTGTACAATATATGTACATAAAGTATGTAATATGATTTGCACAAAATAAAAATAATAATAAGCAGCTGTTTTCAACATTAATATTAATATGAAGTGTTTCTTGAGCACCTAACCAGCATATTAGAATGATTTCTAAAGGATCATGTGACACTGAAGACTGGAGTAACATCTGCTCAATATTCAGTTTTTTTTTTTTTTCAAAATGTATTAAAATAAGAAACAGTTATAATTCATGGCATAATTGTATGTTTTTATGACAATATTACAATTATCACTGTTTTTGATCAAATAAATCCAGCCTTGGTGAGCATCATAGACTATAAAAGAGTTAAAAAATACTTTAAAAAAAGACGCCAAACTTTTCAATGTTTTATTTGCATTTTTAAGGGTTTTAGTAGAAGTATTTATTTTTACTTGATTTCTAGTTTCACTTATGGTAATTTGATTAGATAAACATTTGTTCACATTTGCATAGCATAGCACAATTCAAAATAAAGATATAACTAAAAATGAAAGACTTTATTCAGTGCAGTCTTTGATAGCACTGTTATTGTTATCTTGTAAAGCTGGTGTTTGTAAAGGTGAAATAATGGATCTCTGCTGAACTGTATACTGTGTGCACTTGTGACCACAGGCAGTATACATGTTCTACGCACTTGCTATTGTCTGCGATGTCTACTTTGTCCCCTCTCTGGAAAAAATCTGTAAGGTGCGTTTACTTTGTTCGTACTGGCAGCAATCTCTTACTGTGAAATATCAGAGCATATTCTAAGCTGGAGTTTGTCATTTCAGAATCTGCACCTCAGTGAGGATGTTGCAGGTGCCACTTTCATGGCAGCAGGCAGCTCCGCCCCCGAGCTTTTCACATCTTTGATTGGTCAGGCCTCTAGCAATGTGTTTCAAGAAATTGTTGCTGTCAATAAGTCGTCAATAAATAATTGTCTCTTCATATCAGGTGTGTTCATCACAAAGGGAGACCTGGGGGTGGGAACTATTGTGGGATCAGCTGTCTTCAACATCCTGGTCATCATCGGAGTTTGTGGTATATTTGCTGGACAGGTAGTATATGCATATGCATTACATTAAATATGAAACGTTACAGTTCTCGTGACTTTCCACCGTTCCTGCTTCACAGACCATCACTCTGACCTGGTGGCCGCTCTTCCGTGACTCTATCTATTACACCCTCTCAGTGTTGGCCTTGATTCTGGTAAGCAGGAGCTTTACGGTGTCAATGTTAAATTTATAGTCACACTTAATTCATTTTTGTGATTGTTTTTGTGCATTTCAGATCATATACGATGAAAAAGTAATTTGGTAAGTGTGCTGAAATCATAAAGAAGGCACATTATGGCTCATTGACATTTAAGTGAACCGAGCTTATAGCATAATCATATAATATCACTGTTGCAGGTGGGAGACTATAATCCTCATATCAATGTATGGAGTTTACATCCTTATCATGAAGTAAGTATTTATTATATATAAACATGTTTATTCATTATACACAGTAACAGTCGAAATGTAATTTATGTTAATATTTATATTTTATATATTCATTTATTTCTTTATTTTTAACATACTTGAATTTAACTTTCACATGATATAATATGATTTTGTGTGTGCTTCTTTCAAGGTTTAACAGTCAGATTTGGGGTTGGGTGGAGCAGAGGTTTGGTATTCCAGGTCAGCAGTGTTTGGTGAGCAGTCTGCGCAGAGATGTGTCGGTAGGAGAGGCAAGCCCACACTGTGACACCTCCATGATCCTCTTGAAGAAAGGTGTGTGTGGGTGGAGGGTGGAGCTGTGTGGATCATACTGAGTGCTTGTGCATTATATAGTATCACGTCTCTCTCAGGTCAGAACGCGGGTGGCCAGGACTCCCCGGTGGTGATGGTGGATGAGTTGATGAGTCTACACCCTCACCAGTTCTCTTTCTCAGAGGCAAGCCTCCGTGTCATGATCACGCCTCACTTCTCCCCCCGCACTCGCCTCAGCATGGCCGGACGCATGCTCATCACTGAGGTACTGGCTGGATGCTTGCTCGCTTTGTGCACGTCTGGATCGAACAACACCACCTCCATTTCTCAACCAAGAATATAAACTATCAGGCTAGTTTGATGTACAGTATGGATTATAGGAAGCTATTAGACTACCTATATAGTCTTTATTAGTGTATCAACTTTGTCTCAGAAATGATTGATTATTGTCTTGTTTTCCAATAAAAATATTTCAGTGTCCTTTAAACAAAATAAAATTCATTTTATAAATAAATTGCATAAGATATTAAGGCTAGAGCAAGAGAATACACTACTGTTCAAATGTTTAAGGTTGATAAGATTTTTTTTTTATGTTTTTGAAAGTAGTCGTTTATGTTCACCAAAGCTGCATTTATTTGCTCACAGTAAAAACAGTAATATTATGAAATAAAATTACATTTTAAAATAATTAATTTAAGTAATTTATTCCTGTAATGGCAAAGCTGAATTTTCAGCAGCATATTTTCTCTAGTCTTGTGTCACATGATCCTTCAGAAATCCTTTTTTATTCTTCATTTCAGGTGTTGTCTTTCTTACATTTCTATTATTATCAATGCTGAGAACAGTTGTGCTACTACTCAGTAAATTTCAAAAGAACAGCATTTATTTTAAATATAAATATTTTGTAACATTATAAATGCACTGTGGAAAAAAAAATCGTAAAATAATGTTCAAATGAAACCATAAAATAACAGTAAAATATCTTAATTGAAATAAAGTGCAAAAACAATAATTTTACATAAATTTTTCTTAAAAGTTTTACAGAAAAAAAACTGTTATTTTACAGATTTTTCCTTGTGTCAATTATGATAAATTACCTTAATTTTATGTTTTTTGTTTGGCAGCAGTAGCTGCCAGTCATTTGACAATTTTTTTATTGGGACATTTTTTTTTTTTTAGGTTATATATACAGTTCTTTACCATTAATCCAACCTTTTATTAATCCTTGCTGAATATAATTTTATTGGGGCTTTTTTTTTTTTTTTTTATTAATCCTTGCTGAATAATTTCCTTTACAAAAAAATCTAACCAAAAAAACATAAAAATAATCATATATCAATATTTTTTTCTTTCGCTTCTAAAAAAAGTAGGATATATCTTTACTATTTTCCCTCTAAAACAACAAATAATCTTTACTTTTTTAAACCTAAAACAACAAATTCTCTTCTCTTTTCTAAAGCTCAAATAATAAAACCCTTCATCTTTAGATCGAGAAACAAAAAGTTTACTTATTGAGGTTTATTCTTAAAATGAGAAATTATTGGCTTTGAGATAGGAAAACGTAATTCGATACACATTCTCATTAAGTCTTATTATCTTACACAGATTTTAATTTTGGTCTTGCAAATAACTCTGTGGGTCTCCTCTTCTCCAGCTCTTTCATCTGAAGGTTTTCACACTTCACATCCCCCAAACCATCTCTCATGTTGACTATAGATTAAGAAAGACAATCAGTGCTTCTAAAATTGGCCAGGGTCCAAACATAAATTGAGAGTGAAACGCACACAAACCTGGCAGAGGGGCCATTGAACGACAGACATAGGGGACAGAAGCCTAAAGAAAATGAAATACAATTTTTGTTATCTTGATTTTTTTCTTTCTCCATTAACAAATATTAAATCATCAATTAATCTTAAATAATCAACCTCTAATACCAACCTTCAGATCAAAACCACCCATCAGCTGTATTCTCTTTTCTATGGGTCCTTTAATAAGACCCTTCAGCTGTAACTTCTGCAACAGGTAGGATTTGTGACTGATCCAATCCTTAGATCATCTGCTTTAATCACCAGAACTCAGCAGTAATTACTCCTCGTTCAATGTCAGCAGTAGTATTTCTTCCTAGGTGTAGGCATCCTCAGACACTACTCCTGATTTCTATTTTTGTTGAGACCCCTTTAACCTTATGTAACCATTCTGTTGTTTGTGTGAGCAAATGCTTTATTCCATCAACAGTTGTTCACATGACTTGCTTGCTGGCTTGACTCTTGCAGCTCTTGCATGTCATCTCTGCGACACTCTAATGGACTGTGCTTTACCTTGGTCTTGTGATGTTCACAAAAATCTACACTCAAAAACTCTCCCCTCCATTTCCCATCTAACCCAATAACATAATCTCAATCATAAACAAAAGCGGGTTCACATTGGGTCTCCTCTTCTCCAGCTCTGTGGTGTCTGACTGCACATCTCTCAGATCTTCTGTCTGTCTTCAACAGAGGCAGAGACTGATTAGAAACAGGAGCCCTGGAGACAGTAGTGGCAGCGGAGCCGGGGACACTCCTGGCCAAGATGGTCCAGGCATGGAGGGGGTTCCTTGGGCTAACCAAAGTCTGGAGATAATGGAGGGAGTCCCTTGAGAGTGAAACGCAAAACCTCTGGAGTTTTTAAACCTAGGCAGAGGGTTGTTCAAGGAGGGGATTTTAAGATAGAAGATCGAGTAGCATGACATTTGAGGATTTGATTGACATTTTCCACAGCCTAAAGATGATGAGGAAGACGAGGAGGAAGAGGCAGATAAGGGCAGATAAAAGAGGGTTTTATTGATAAGGTAACAGCCCTTCAAAAATGACCCAGTTATTAACTGTTTTTTTGATAATGAGTGAATGCATTTTGGTACGGGTAAAAAACCTAGGACTAGAAAAATGTCATAAATATCCATATTGCATAAAACCTAGTGAAATACAAAAACTCGTTAGCGCCAACTAGTGGCCGATCATGAATATTTGTAATAAGACGAACATGTATATTTTTCCGATATACTGTATAATAGTATACATATTTCATTGGCCATGTGTTTTTTGAGATACACTGAAAAAAACTGCATATTATTTTCACACGGACCAACCACACATACATTTACACTTATAGCGCCCCCATATGGCAGAGGTATATATTTTATACACATTGAGCTTATACAAATGTGTACCGAGTTTGATGAATCTCCGAGTGAAAAATCACAATAAATTGCTCAGAAACACCAAATAGCACACAGAGTGTAGTGTAAATCTTTGAAGTAGAAAAACTAAAATAGTATTTTAACTCCAATAATCTTATGTACAAAACCGTGTGTGTGTGTGTGTGTGTGTGTGTGTGTGTGTATCCAAAAATGTCTGAAATTTTTGTATTTGTGTGTAGTGCCCCCGTTAGGTGGGCCGGTTCTTTGTGTAGTACATGTGGAATACTACTTTTGGCGCCCCTCTGTGCAGTTGCTGAAAATAATAATAATAATAGATTCATATTCAAAAAAAACATCAATCAAAACTTTAGAATTAGATTAGGACTCTCTGATTCAAAAACAAATTGTATCATAAGGGGCATAAAGTCTCCC